>NW_020955581.1:480477-539183 GCF_003031625.1 Empidonax traillii
ACGATTTATAGAATTAAGTGGAACTTCAAGAATGCAACAAAAGGTAAAAAAGCCTCTGAACACTGGAGGAAATTGGACCTTATTTTCAAACAAATGCTCTTCAGCTAATGGAAAACAAACAAAATCCCAACTACTGAACATCTTCCAACATGTCAGCACTTTTACGGCAATTACATGAAATTCTGTCAAGCTTAGTCAAATACACTTCAGTAATCCCCAGAGAGATTCCTTTTGTTACATTTCAGTAAATCCCTGGTGGATTCCTTCAGTTACTTGGGGAAAAAAAAGGAAATATTTTATCATAATATATTGCTTTTTCTGAAGAAAATTTTAACTTCAGGATTGCTAGTTAGTCTCAAAATAGCATCAATTTTCCCCAAAATGCTATTTACACAGAAGAAATAGGAAGTTTTATCACTCAAAATTAGTGGTTTCTGCTAAGATATATGAAAGCTATGCAAGACATTAGGGAGTCCTCAGAAAGCTGTTTTAACCAAACTGAGCTGAAATAATTTGTAACTTCAGTGCTTTTTTTCTACATACAGAAGCCTGAAACTCAGTCCCATCTCTCAGGACAGATTCCAGCACTGTGAGAAGGCTAAGGAGACCTTACTGGTGCCACCAAGAGCCTTGCAGAGAGGTGCAGAGAGAACAGAGCCAGGCTGTCCTCAGAGATGCACAGGAGCAGGATGGGAGCCAGTGAGCACAAGTCAAACCAAGGGAAATCCCAGTCAGACATCAGGTGCGGTGGAACACCAGGACAGGTTCCCCAGGAAGGCTGTGCAGATTCAATCCTTGGAGAAAGCCCTGAGCAACCTGCACAAAAGTGGCCCTGCTGTGGAAGGGGGCTGTACCTGATGGCCTCTACCCATCCCCTCCAACCTAAATAGTCCATGATTCTGCTCACAGCATGTAACACCAGGGAAGAAAACTGAAGAGAAATAAACAACTTACCAGCCAGCTGGGCATTTTAAGGGAAATAAAAGTGCCCTTACCTGAAAAACATAAAGGAAAACAAAATCTGAACATGTTATCAAAATCAGCAGGGTAATGAATTGTAGTAACTCCTGGTAGATAAACATACACAGTTATGCATTCATGACATTGCAAACATATCCTCCCATATACTCAAACTTGGTAAAAGATAAGACACAACTATGCTGGAACCCATACCAGGGTCTCTCCATATCTGCACCTCCTGTGGCTTATGCCCAAAGCTCAGAGAAAGTAAGTTTGTCATCTGTAGACTCTGTGACCTGGAAATTTTCATACTCACTTCCTTACTATTTTAATTTCATCAGACATGTGCCAACATTTCTTGTAGAAAATTTTACCTTCAGTCCCTGCTGAGTATATGTCCACTAATGACCATAATGAAACATGCTTTGTGTGAGAGCCTGTTCATTTATTTTCATTCCCGTGAGTGCCTTCAGAGACCAGTGTTGCAATCACGGCTACTTACTATTTAATTCCCAGCCAAATTTATGGCCAAATTGAAAAATGGATGCAGGCTGCCTGATGCAGGATGCTTTTGTCTGAAGTGTCCTCGTGGAATCATTATACTCGCATTAATCTTTAATCTGCAATTAAACAATCAGTTCTATGTAAAAGATAGCTGCAAACAGATCTCCTGAATGTGTACCAGGCAATATATCTTAATGGGCATATGCGCGCTGTCGAGGGTCTGCAATTAGGACAGCATCCATCACTGAGCCCCAGGTCAGCAAAAGGTTAGGGGAGAATCAAACCTCCCCAGGGTGCTGAGCATCTGTCCATCCTACCTGCCCTGCTCTAGGGCTGTGCCTGCAGCAGTAGAGAACATGGAGACAAAAGCCAGGTGGGGGTGGGAAAGGAGACACAATAGATTAAGGCATGGCCTTACTGATAAATCTGTCTTGGCAGAAAACGAAACCTGCTTTGAATCTGTTTCTTTCCAGTTAAGCACCCTGCTTCCAGCTCAGGCAGATGCTTAATTGGAGACTGAGGCTGCCAAGCAAGCACCAGCGCCATGATCATTAACAGGTAGTTTGGAGCCATTAAGGTGCTCCTGCTTGTCAATTTCCCTCTCATATACTACTGACATAAACAAATGCATCTTCTTCCTCACGGCAGCCAGCTCACCTCGTAGGGAGATTTGCACGCCTGTGTGCTCCAAACACACCTTTGGTTCCTGAGACTGTGAAGTTACTACATTAGCACCCAAAGCATGTGATTCAGCAGGGAATACAAAGGGCCTTCCTGTTTGGTGTCAGTGTAATGTTAGAATGGTACCAAATGGCTTCAGCAATAGGTAAGCAGAAGGGCATCTGTTTCAGAATTTGACTAAAATTCTATAATTAGATCTTGGTACGAGATCCGTCTGCTCATGTGTGGTTTTATCAAATGCTTTTGAGTAATCCAAATACAGGACCAATTTTCATGCCTCAGTGGACACCATTTCTGATGCAAACTGGGCACAACCTTAAGAAACTCCACACCTGTGCAGAGCATTCTGTATGAACAGATGACTGCACCAACACACCAGGTTTTAATTACAAACATGGGGAAACAAAACTACAATGATACCCATGAATGCTGCCTTACTACAGGAAATTTATCCCTTGCCAATTTTAATCTTAATGATTTACTCACTGGCTTAGCAAAAAAAAAAAAAAAAAAAGCTACTGGGTTCATGTCAAGCAGTGAGATTCATTTTGTTTTATCTTTCAAGGGTATCCTGACAAGAATTCACAACTGTCCCATTTAATGGTGTAAAGAATTCACTGCCACGTATCACTTGCAGCTTACAAATCAGCCAATCTCGACAAATATACACTAATTAAGGACAAGGAAGTAAAGGCACTTATTGATTGCAAGGTCTGAAGCACCAGAAAACTGATTAAATATATGTTGTTAAGGAGTTAATAAATGATTTAACTCTGCTATGCCATGCTCTGTGTACACCCAGGGCTATGGTAGCTAAATGGCAATTCAATGCTATAGTCTTCCATTATTTCCAGTGGTCTAATAAGACAAGCAATTAGACTGTTGTCTTCCCTTCAAACCACAGCATTAGCATACTCATTTGTGCAAAGGAACAAATGATACCCATCAGATGGGGTCAAAACTACCATATATAAAATATTTTGCAAAGAGAAGACCCATTGATTTGAAGAGAAGTCTCAGTTAGCTGCTACATAAAGATAATAGAATTTTACAGCTGCACAGTGATCACAGAAACTGGTTCACCATCAGGGAGAAAAGTCTTACTTAAACGTGCAACCTTTTAATGGATTCTATCCCTAAGGTAATATAGACCACCAACGTACTATGATGACTGTAAAATAATTACCCTGGACCCCTCTTTTATGACAAACTGACTCTTCAACAACATGTCACTCATGGTTCAATGACCAGAGTCATCATCCTGACACAGAAAACCTAGGACCAAATGCCCCTAGCCAAATTACAGATGGGAAACGTATGAAGTTGTCTTCTGTAAGGTCACATAAATGCTAACATGTTTGCTCCCTGCCCCAGATGGTGGGTGGGCACTGCTGGGCAAGCGGGAAAAAGGGCAGCAGTAGCACCCTGCACCCAGACAGTCAGGGCAGGGCAGTGGTCCCTGCTCAAGGAGCTTGCTGCCTTGTTTAGATGCGGCCAGATGGGTGACCACAGGGTGTCCTGTGAGCCATGGGATGGGCTGCCTGGAGTTTTGTTGCCATATCAGAAAAATTGATGCTCAGATTGAATAAAAATAATCATATAAATGAAGCCATATATTTACTACTTTACAATTTGCTTTCTGCCTCCAAGTGATGCTGTATACTGCACTTTTCCTCATCACACTTCTACACTGCTTTACAGAATACCAAATGAAGGTACGGCATTCGCTAAAATTTAAAAAAAAATCCCATTTTTTCCTTTGCTTATAGAACATATGCAATTGCAGAGAGGGATGGGAGAATGGAAGGATATTTTGCAACTTCTCTATGAAGTAAAAATAATCATCTCTCCTTTTTCTCCTTTCTCACACATATACGAGCTCAGCACATACAGACACTCATGATGTAAAATCATGGGAAAATAGGACTTGACAGACCTCAGGAGATCACCTAATCTACCCATCTCAAGGATTTACCTGAGAGGAGTTTATTATGTGTGTCCCTTCCAACTCAATATATTCTGTGATTCTGTGATTATGCTTACTAGAAATTCCCAGCCATCCTTCTTACTCATGTTAGGGTGTTCTTAGACAGTGGTGGTGCATCTCCCCCAACCCCCCATCCTCAAACCATACTCAGACCTCGCCTCAGAAATCTGATAAGCCTTGACAGATCTGTCTGAGTAGTGAAATGTCCCTTGACCATACCAGTTGAGCACTTCGGAAAAAAAGCCCAATAGCTACTGACTTTTGAACTTTTTCCTGGGCTGGTAGACAGCGATAGAGAGCTGAATAGCCCCCCTGTTTTCCAGTAGGAAGAAGTTAGTGACCTGCTGAGCCACTTGGATCCCCACAAGTCTATGGGACCAGATGGGATCCATCCTAGGGTGATGAGGGAACTAGCAGAAAAGCTCACCAAGCCACTCTCCATCATTTATCACCAGTCCTGGCTCACTGGGGAGGTCCCAGACGATTGGAAGCTGGCTAATGTGATGCCCATCCACAAGACAGACCAGAAGGAAGACCTGGGAAACTACAGGCCTGTCAGCCTGACCTCAGTGCCTGGCAAGGTTTTGGAATAGATCATCCTAAGTGTGATCACACAGCACCTACGGGATGGATAAAGGATCAGACCCAGCCAGCATGGGTTTAGGAGGGGCAGGTCCTGTCTGATCAACCTGATCTCTTTTTACGATCAGGTGACCCACCTGGGGGATGAGGGGAAGGCTGTGAATGTGGTCTGTCTGGACTTCAGCAAAGCCTTTGACACTGTCTCCCATAACACACTCCTGAAAAAGCTGGCAGCCCATGGTTTGGACAGGGGCACTCTGTGCTGGGTCAGGAACTGGCTGGAGGGCCGGGCCCAGAGAGTGCTGGTGAACGGGGCTGCATCCAGCTGGCAGCTGGTCACCAGTGGTGTCCCCCAGGGATCAGTGCTGGGCCCAGTCCTGTTTAACATCTTCTCTGATTATCTGGATGAGGGGATTGAAGGTACCATTAGCAAATTTGCAGATGACACCAAGTTGGAGGGGAATGTCCATCTGCTGGAGGGTAGGAGGGCTCTGTAGAGGGACCTGGACAGGCTGGATAAATGGGCTAAATCCAATGGTATAATGTTTAACAAGACCAAGTACCTGGTCCTGCACTTTGGTCACAACAACCCTGCAATGCTACAGGCTGGGGACAAAGTGGCTAGCAAGTGACCAGGCAGAAAGGGACCTGGTGGTTTTAATCAACAGGAAGCTGAACATGAGCCAGCAGTGTGCCCAGGTGGCCAAGAAGGCCAATAGCATCCTGACCTGTATCAGGAATAGTGTAGCCAGCAGGACCAGGGAAGTGATTCTGCCCCTGTATTCAGCATTAATTAGGCCACACCTTGCGTACCTTGTCCAGTTCTGGGCCCCTCACTTTAGGAAGGACACTGAGTGTCCAAAGAAGGGCAAAGAGGCTGGTGAAGGGACTTGAGCACAAGTCCTGTGAGGAGAGGCTGAGGGAGTTGGGGGTGTTTAGCCTGGAGAAGGGGAGGCTCATGGGAGACCTTGTCACTCTCTACAACTACAGGAGAGGAGGCTGTAGCCAGGTGGGGGTTGGTCCCTTCTCCCAGGCAACCAGCAGTAGGACAAGAGGGCACAGTCCTACATTGTGCCAGGTGAGGTTTAGGTTAGACATTAGAAAGAAATTCTTTACAGAGAGAGTGATCAGACATTGGAATGGGCTGCTCATGGAGGTGGTGGAGTCACTGTCCCTGGAGGTGTTTAGGAAGAGAATGGATGTGGTACTTAGTGCCATGGTTTAGTTGACAGGGTGGTGTTGGGTCATGGGTTGGACTTGGTGATGTCAGAGGACTTTTCCAACTTGGTTGATTCTGTGATTCTGTGACTTGGGTTGTGGCCAGAATAGAAACTTACTGATGACCCAATTCAATCATCTTCTGACCCTATAAAAAGTGGTCCTAAGCAAGCTCTCCGGTCCTGCAGCAGCACCTCCCTCTGAGTGGGATGCCTCTCAGAGCTCATGAACCCTCCAACTTGTGATACTCAAAGAACCATCACTGACAACAAGGCCTAGGCAAATACTTCCCCCCAACACACATCTCCATGCTCCTCAAGGTGCAATCCTTGCCTGTTGGGAAATTCAAAGGACTTTGATGTGAGCATTTCACTAAATCTGAGGGGAATTTTTGATAGGTACCTTCATACACATAGAAATATACATACACAGTGTTTTACCTGTGTCCATGTGAATTGATTATGGTATGAATGTTACTATCTGAAATCTATAGTTAAGTAATTGTTATAATTGTAGTGAAACCTACTGAATTGCTTTGTGAAGGTTAAAGTACTCAACGATTAAGTGCTGCTAAACCTTTTTGCATCCTTATCTGTACCTCTATATTCTTTGCACCCTTATCCCCTTTTGCATTTCCAGCTTTCGTGTAAATCATTCCAAATTGCTTCTAGTTTGATCTTCCTTTGTATGCTTTAACCTGTATAGTAAGCAATAGGGTGAACCTTGCCATCTAACTCTGTAAAATTGTAAAATATGAATTCACAAATTCATATTAAAACCTGCTTTTGCCAATACCTTTGATGGTGTTTTTTTAAGTGGTTAAACCACTCAAACCAGCGACATGGACTCAAACCCAAATCTGTTTTGTTGCAGTTTAAGCATATTTATTGTCTCACCCTTCACAGGCACAGAGAAGAGATATTCTGATATGTACCTTTAAAAACCAGACCCCTCCTGTCCCTAGGGATAACAAACCTCTTGAGCTTTCATGCCATCCCACAGGTTTGACTTCAGCCCTATAATTCTCAGTTACTTGCATATTTATTTTCTTTCTCCTTCCCATTTTCTGCTTCACATAAATTATGAAGCTTACACACTGAGCCATGCTGCATATCCTTAGCAATAATGGGCTGACTCCAAGAGAAATTTACTATTTTGAAAATGCCAAATTTAAAGTGGAGCATTTTCTGCTTAGCATCTGTCAGTCACACAGCACTCTCCTTCGAAGCCTATCAATAAGCACACAGTGACAGGTGGTCATCTGAACAACACTCTGTGCTTCCATATTCAGCTCAGCAGTCTGCACAATTTTTACCAGGGAGCTGCAAGGATAAGGAGAGAAGAGACTTTTTCTAATCAGGTTAAAATGTTTCAAGTGGCCCATTTTCACTTTCTGTACACTTCTGAAAGATGACTGGGAGTCAATGTGAGAGACTAAACCCTGTTGGAGGTGCACTGTATTCATAATCTATTAATAAACAAGAATGCATCAATTTTGGTTTGACACTGGCAATAGACTAAACTACAAAAGGACATTCACACAGAGGTGAGAATGAAAACTGAAGGTAGTGACAATGGATTACCTTTCAGTAGTAGAGGACCTTGGAAAACTGTAAGAATGATATTTTGTTTGCAAAAATACTGTAAACGAGTTATTGCTCAACAAATTTCCACAATGAAATACCGCCTCTATGCACTTAGTATTTTAAGCTCTAGGAGAGTCCTAGTAAAGCCTGTGCATAAGTTACAGCAATGGAAGGAAAGAGGTGATGTGCTCTTCATATCTCACAGTTTTGCTATGTTATTACGTTGTTATGTTGAGACAGACCCATTGTACCAAACCAGTGTACAACCAGGATTTCCTCCCCAGCCAGTTTACCAGGACGTGAGACCTCTTCAGATAAATGAGTTGATCCTATCTAGCTATTATTATTATTTAAATACTTTCTCCTCTTCAAAGGCAAACTTTCTACTCTGAACACACTTCCAGTAATCATGCATAATTATATTTATTTAATTGGAAATAAATCTATACACACCAAAGGCTTTTAAAGAAAGAAGGCATACAACATGTCACAGCTCACAAGAATAATGGCAGCTGGAAGTCAGGCTCTTCAGACTCCAGCCAACAACCCTTTGCCACCATAACGGATTGGAAAGTCAGTGTCTCCATGGGGAAGATGTTTTGTCAATTAAGAAGTTCCTTTTATTACTTTGGAAAACAGAAATTGTTAAGTCTGTTTTTTAAACAAAACGCTTCCCACTAAAAAACGAACTTTTTGCTGGACTGTGTCAAAGGTAAAAAGTTTCTTAAAGCATTGGAATAGTCCAGATTTTTCTGGTTGCTTTGTTATTATTTCCTCACTGTGCTCCCAGATGGGATTGGGAGACTCACTGGAATGAAAATATTTGTAAGGTGCACTTGCAAAAATCTGAAGACATGACATTACAAAACACCGGCTTGAAGCATATCCTGCTCCCTTACAGAGGCTTCCTATCTTCTTTAGTAGGTACTGAAATTCCACAGCACTTACTTCCTTTAAGTATTTCTGTGGACTGATCAAGTACCTACCAAATTTTGAAACTGATTTTGCTTGGATTTGGATCATATCTTATACACATTAACTGAATATCCACAACATAATCTACATGCTCGACGACCAAAAAAACCCCAACCCAAAACAAACCAAAAAACCCAATCCCCCTTGCTCTTCTGTATCTTTATTTTGCAACTGCAAGCAAAATGGAGAAAATTATTAATTAACTTTTACAGCAGCAATTAAAAAACACAATCATCAACAGTAAAACCCAAATAAGAAAATTACTGTATTGATCTCCAAATCTGTGAAGAATTGCTCACACTGCTGTAGGTTGCCCACAGTCTGATGGGGCCCTTGCTAATGCAAACCATGGCCATTTCATCAGCCTGTAAAAACATGATCTTGTCTTGCTGCTGGGAGTTGTCTGCAATCACCATCTTTCTTAGGAATGATGAAACCCCTAAAATTCTTAGGTCTAAGGCTCTTATTCAGGTGTTGTTCTCATCTCTCAGCTTCCATTTGTAATTTCTCAGAAGTATCCCAGTAAGGAAGTACACCAAACAGTACAAGAGATTAAAGACCTCTTATAAGAGGTACATAGATGCTTTTCTACTATTTACCACCCTTCCACCTTCTGACACCACACATATTTTTTGTACTGCCATCAGCTACTATCAGCTAGTGGAAATACAGAGCCTATAAACATATATGAACCATAGACACATAAAAGTGCCATATTCATGAGTTCAGGACACTCAGAGTCCAAGGAAAATGACCAGGGAAATAAACAGAAGGAAGAAAAAAGGACACTAGCGAAAGCTTATTTATTAATTCAAGGGTGTTCTTGGCTTCTGTGTCTGAAGATCAAGACCACACACTGTAAATGGAACTAACATTTAGATATATTACACAAGTCTTCTATATTCTGTGGTTTTTTCCATTGCAAAAGTAGATGATACAGATCAGGGATCCCTTGGTAGATCATAACTTGAGTGGAAGGTGAAGCCTGCATTTGTCCCTGGGTCACAGATTTTTATACTCTGCTTGTGCTAGGTAAAAGAATGAAATATGATTTACCTGTATGATCTCTCTCTGACATTAGGAATAATGACTTTTTTTTTTCCTGGGGAATGAGGCATGAAGAACAAAACCTAGCACAATATGTATCCATTTGTATTTCACTGGAAAACTGTGAGTGAAAGTGAAAACAAAACAAAAAACAGACACAAGGAAATCTCTAATTGATGCTAACTTTTTATACAGCATCTTCAAGAATGTAATGACATGTGCATGCTGCACCTACAGGCAATACTACGCAGAGAAGCCATCGATTACCATGCATTTCATTCGGCATTTCAAAGAAGTCACTAAATGTAAATAGGAAGGTCTGATATATACCATGATGTCTTGAATTTTTCTTTTATTTGTATCCATCCTTCAAAATTCAAGGAAGCCTATTTTAGCAATCTTGCCATAACTTCTCTAAACAAAACAAAAACGAGGGATGGGCAGCTCACTATTCTTTAGGTTCCCTTTTTTTCTGCAAAATCTGAAACTTCCTAACAACCTCTCCCCCCATACAATCTACTGTCACCCTTAGATGTCATTGAAACACTATTAATATTTGTAGCTGGGTATGACACTTAGCCACGAGGAGCAAAGCTATTTGGCACTGTAATGCAAATGACTGCATTCATCAAATGAGCTTTGTTAGTTATTCATTGTGTTCCTTATCATTCCCTTCCCAAACCCCAGTGCCTCTGCAGTGTGCACAGAGGTGTGTCCGCAGCAGCATCCCTGCTGTAAAACCCACCCTTATCAGGCAGAGCAGGGTGCCATGGGAGTGACCTGCCAAGTCACTGTGTCCCTTCTCCTCTCCCTCACCCTTTTGTGCCCAATGTTGCTCTTTGTCCTCATCTACGGGATCTGTCTCTCCCTGATCAGCTCACTGTGCCAGACTCTCTCCCACAGCTGAAAGAATGATTTGCAATGAAAGGAACTCTAGAGAGATGGGTAATTCCCTTCGTCTTCTACCCCATCTCCTCATTTTCTTCTGAAATCAAATGCACCAACCAACTTTCTGCAGGGTCAGGCTTTTAAAAACATCTACAGCTACAAAATAGGCCAAGCCCTCGTGTTTATAGTGGTAGCCCAGGAGGCCTGCACAGACAGAAAATGGTATTGACAGGTTTGGAAAGGGACAGACACTGACTCTGATGCAGGCAGGCACTTGGGGCATTTTTTTTCATTAAATCTTTCACTGCTTAACACAGTTCAACATACCATTCTGTACCTCTGGAGAAAAGCTTTTGGGGGCTGGAGCCAAAGATTAATCCCTCTGTAATTTCTACTGCTGCTGGCAGTACTAACTGCCAAGGGATTCTGGGGAAAGATAATGGCACTGTTGTCTTGTAGCCTAGGTGTAAAAGCGGTCTTAATAAAATTGGGATGTTTGAGGCCCCATCAATAACCACACCACACCAATTTTATTGGATGTAACAGATGCAATCTGTTTGATGTGATATAGGAGGCTCATCCTAATAGACTAATTAACAGGGGTTGGGGAGACACTCAAAAAATTGTCTACCACAACAGCAAAGAATTCAGCACAGTGCAGTCAGTTTAACCTCTAAAAGAAGGTAAATATGGAAAATGAGCTTCAGTGTAAAATTGCATTTTACACTGAAGAAAGATCCAGACCAGTAAAATGACTGGGCTGGATCTTTCTGCAGTGCAAAATGTAATTAAACGGGGTATGAAAACTGTGTATAATTAAGCCAGTTTGGAATGATTCTGGAGATATTCCATAATGAATGTTTGTATAAGAGCAGATTTTCTGTTTTGCAAGAATCAGCACATAATCAGCAGCTGATTTTTAACCTGAAAAGATGCTGATCCAAGTATAATTATTTTTACACATACTTACCCTTCCATGAAAACATAAGCAAGAGACATTTTCTCTAGCTGAAGAACTGCTGTAACAACACAAGGCATAATAAGCTGTTCCTAAAGAACTACAATTCTATTTTTCTGTTTATCCTCAGCAGAGTTGTTATTCTTTATTTTGGGGTGAGGGCAGAGGTGGAAGCACTAATTTTGTGTTATTGGCGTTATGTGTTAACTTGAGAAAGACTTTCCCATATTTTTTTTTCTGGTACTTCCTTCTCTCAAATCAAGATTACTCTATTGGCTGATGGATGCTTTGATAGCACTGTTAGGGCAATAGACCTAGAGTAGTAATATTACACACTGTGTGCAAAGTATTTACAGATGTTTTATGAACTAAGTGCAAGAGTCCTGTAAATTTTTTTTTTTTTTTTTTTTTTTTTGAAAAGAAGCATACACAAAGATTTGTAGAAGTTAAAGGCTAAAAGAGGAATGGAACACTAGGATTTCATCAGTGCAACAAATAAAATAGGAGCTATTTAATATCGAGATAGACTTTTTCCTCTGGAAACTCTTACGCTTCTGGTATATGTTTTCTGAAATTTTCATGAGTCCTCTCATCTTCTTGAATTTTCACTTTGTTTTGCACCTATGAAGCAATATTCTTCACCAATGGTAATTAAAATTATTAATATACTGATGGTTTATCCTGACTTCTTTTAAACTTACCTATGCTTTTTTTGTGCCAAGTTGACCAAGAAGGCCAATGCCATCCTGGTTTGTATCAGAAACAGTCTGGCCAGCAGGACCAGGGCAATGATCAGTCCACTGTACTCAGTGCTGGTGAGGACACACCTCAAATCCTGTGTTCAGGTTTGGGCCCCTCACTGCAAGAATGACACTGAGGTGCTAGAGTGTGTCCAGAGACGGGCAATGAAGCTGGTGAAGGCTCTGGAGCACAAGTGTTACATGGAGTGATTGAGGGAGCTGGAATTGTTTAGCCTGGAGAAAAAAAGGCTGAGGGGGCACATCTCACTCTCTACAACTACCTGACAGGAGGTTGTTGTGAGGTGAGGGTCATTCTCTTCATAAAAGTAACAAGTGATAGTTGCACCAGGGGAGGTTTGGATTGGCTACAGGAAAATTTCTTCACAGAAAGGGTTACTGGGCATTGGAATAGGCTGCGTAGGAAAATGGTGGAGTCACCACCCCTAGAGGTATTTAAAAGAATTGTAGATGTGGCACTTAGCGACACGGTTTAGTGGTGGACTCATCAATGTTAGGTTTACAATTGAACTTGATCTTACAGGTCTTTTCTACCTAAATGACTCTATGATTCTATGAAAAGTTAGCATTAAGGAATCAGCAACAAGTTTTCAAAAGTGTCTCCTAGACTTTGACAGTATCTGTTGTTATTACTAAGTTTATTCCCATTTATCTTATCTAACAGTGATTAGAAGAGCAGTTTTAATGTAGCAGAGAATCCAGGCATTTACAATAATAATAAAAAAGATACCCTTTAAGAGGTGCTTGTGCTAGTTCTGCTATGTATTTTTAGTAACTTGTTTCAAAGTTTCTTACCTTTCCCTCTCATCTTTTTCCAGTCATGTGAAATTCACCACTGTGTAGAACACCATCCAATTCATGACAGTTTTTCATGCTCTTTCACTAGGACTTATAGACTACTTTCAGAATAAAAAGTGCCAAAGGCCTGCTGGCACCATCAGTCAGCTGCCAGGATCTGGAGATGTTAGATGTTTCATCCCTACAAGTGGTTGTGGTGTGATAGGACTAGCACAGCATTTGGGAAAGATTGCTCAGGTGTGTCTCAAAGATACCACTTTGCACATAAATTTGGTTGGCTCCATTTAACAGGGTTTAAGACTGAAGGATCTGCAGAACACTAAGAAAATTGCTGAAACTGCCTGAAATTCAGTTGTGACAAATATCTAACCCTGGATAAGGGCCTTCAAAAATCCTGGACAAAAAAAAAAAAATCCCCAAAAGCAGAAAAAGCAATAATATGGAGGTATAGAAGCACACAAAACTTACTCTATACAAAGCCAACAACATAATTTACATCTGTATAAAAAAGATTGAGTAGAGCAAACTACTTATCAACCTGTACAATATTCATCATATCTGTTCCAGTTCTGGTGGCTTACTTAAAAGCATATTCTACACAAAGCATCACCAGTGGAGAAACATCTAAAAAAAGAAGAAATGTTGTTTATATCCCTGGTATGCTGAATTAGTAAATGACACAGAAAACAACTTATCTGCACATTTCTTACACTTAAAAGGAGATGTAAATGTATCACAGTGCAGAGAAATCTAAAGGTGTACTTACATTTAGAAATGGGATGTAAAAAGCTGAAGCATTAGATACTCTCTTAGCAGAGGGAAAGCCTTTCAATTGGTCACAAACTCGTAGCACAGAAGATTAAATTTTAGTAGAAAATTATCAAATCAGCAGAAAATAAAATTGATCGTTCCTGTGCATACTGCAACAGCAATATTTTACTGAGAAGACTGAATACCTCAAATACAACATAAAAGCTTGCCATAATGACAGATAGTTCTATTAGAAAAGGTACTGAGTGCATAATTAACCACTGCTAATACCTATCTGAATATCTGAAAAGAAGAAAAATTTATTCAAGTGGAATATACACTATTCATCAAAGCTGGAAAAAAAAAAAGCTGCGCCGAAAACATGCACTAGTCGGGCTAAGTTTATGATCCCCTGACAGAAATGTATAAATAGGAAAAATTTACCACTCATTCACTAGGGGCTAATGAAGCAGAACTAAGATCACATGCACACCATCACTCAAGTACACAACATTTGCAACTTCTCAATTTTATAAGGAACTGCCTGTTCAAGTCACATATTCTGTAACAAAGGTCATATTTTTTGTTTCAGTCTAAACAGCAAACTGTAATTGGCTCAGAAGTTTCATTTTTCTTAAGCTAATGTTAATTTAATGAGTATTTCCTCCACATTCCTGGATAGAGGTGATGGAGGACTTTGCTTTCTCAGTTTCCCAGTATCAATCAGTTACGTAGAGCAAAGCATAAAAAGTAATATTTAATTGAAGTTTCCTGTTCTGTAGAATGATTTATACTCTTGGATAAACAACCACAGATCTAAACTCTGGGGGTTTTTTACAGCACTTCACAAAAATGAGGAAAATCTAATCCTGTTATGTCCATACTAACTAAACTACTGCAATTATTTAGCTGCAAATGTGGAAACAGTACATATCCACAGTACAGTAATATCGCAGTATGTTACCCTATGTGATTTAAAAAAATGCTTTGTAGAGCTAAAACATTTTTAAAGGATAATCAGAAGTTTATGCTACGTAGACAGGTGCGAGTAAGGTCTAAATTTTCAAACAACGGCAAGCTTCCAATCCCTGAATGTTCATTTAGAGTAACACAAGCTGCATTATTTTGCAGCCAATAGAGGCATATGGACAATATTCCTGAATGTACTCTCAGCTCTGAAAGTTGTAACATTTGCCACTAGCAACTGTAAACATATTTATGAATATTTAGCATCATCTTATTCTGATCCGTGTCACGTAGTATTTTCTAGAAGCTGTTTGTGAATGAAATATAGACTGGTGAGGTTTGAAGTATTTCCCATGAATTTACTTTCTCTAAGGTCTTATCAAAAATGCTGCCCTGCAATTTTAGTCAGCTGCTTACATATACATATATACATACATACATACATTATTTTCATCTTAATTTACTTACACAGTCTGTAATTCACTTAACAAGTATCTTAGAGTGTAAAGTACTCTATGAATGTTAAATAGATTGAAAACTATGACCCTTTTTCTAAGAACAAGAAGGAAATGGCGCCTTGGGCTTCCAGCAACGTACTAGGAAAATACTCTCTGGAGATGAGTTCTGCCTCTGTTCTCCAAATGGGCCCAACATACTGCCAAACTATATGAAGCATGACTTTTTTCCTGCTCTAAATATAAACCTCCATGACACTTATGGTATAGAAGTGTCCTTACTGAAAGGTTTAATTCAGCACGTTGTTTTCTGTAAGCACACATATAGCTGGAAGAACAATGGGAAAAATGCCTTAGAGCACCTGGTCACGTATCATTAACTCGCTCTGCCTAAATTACACACCTGGAAAGAAATGACCAATACAGCCCTATTCTACAAATGTAACCACGAGACTAGCTTGGTTATGGATTATCCTCTGATGCCGTAAGACCTGCACCCTGTCATTACTGCAACCAGTGTCACATCCTACTCAGCAAAGGCCAGGGTGAGCCTGTCTTCCTTCTGCACGGGCAGAACAAAAACCATGCCAGTACAGGAAGGCAAGGCAAAATTCCCTAGTGGAACACTGTATTTACTTCTTTAATAGCAAGGTAAAAGACATGGCTGTCCACTAGGAAAAAACAAACAGCCTACCACTGGAACAATATTCACAGTATTTTAACTGAGGACAGTAAAGTTTTACTCCACATTGTTGTACATATTACTAATGCCAGCGTAATTCTTACTATTTAAACAACCATATATGTGCTGTGGAGTAGAAAGAAAGCTAGTCAATCAGAATTCAATACTTACTAGTATTGAACACATTCATAACATACATATAAAATCTTCCACTAGAGGAACAAAAATAGGAACCATAAAGGACCTTTTGGTTCAAAAGGCTTGAGGAGCTTTTTCGCAACACTTTGTACACTTTGTACATTTCATTGTGGATTTTCATTGCAAATAAATCTTATAGAATGGCTCAAATCTTTCATTCTTTCCCATATTTTAGTGTTGCTGAAGTACAAGCAGTAACACCTATGATACTGTAATTTTGTTTCACCAATGAACAAAGATTGATATGGTAGTCAGAGAATCAAATTAGAAGGAAGAGACAGGAGTAAATATTCTGTCAGTGTTGTTCAGTGTTCCTGTGCAATAAAAGGAAATCCAATTTTCTCATCCCTCCTCTTGCATTCACATTCTTTTCACTGCAACAAAAGGCTAAGCAATTCTCAGTGTCTTCCAAATCAAAAACATTGGAACAGCGGCTTTTCTGAAAATCTGTTACCACAGGCTTAGAGTAGCTTCCAACTAAAATCTCCTGAGGTATGGGGAGGTGGAAGGCTGAGACCTATCCATTCTCAAGTCATACTAGAAATTAACAGCACTATCATTTGAATGATGACCTTTCTGCATTGTGCTAAGAATTGGTTTTCTTTGGCAACGGAATTTATTCTTTGGGATCTGGTCCCAGCAGCTGCTGCAGTCATTGCAATGCACAAGGGTAAGCCAAAATTTCTGTCCCACTTCCCACCTTTTTCATATTCCACTGAAGACATATGCATAGGAAAGAGCGACCGTTACAGGGGTGCAAATTTCAAAGCATCAACTATCTGCTGCTTTTGTCCTAAATAAAATACAGGATACATTCTTCCACCATTTCCTTTTCCACAAGTCATTTTAGCCCAGAGTAAGAGTGGCAATATAGAGTTTATGCTCCTGGTTACTCTGGGGTTACTTGCTCAAGTTCCTCTAATGCTAAGGATGAGAATGTGCTTGAATAGTCCAGAGCTGT
Source organism: Empidonax traillii (assembly GCF_003031625.1). Taxonomy (NCBI): domain Eukaryota; kingdom Metazoa; phylum Chordata; class Aves; order Passeriformes; family Tyrannidae; genus Empidonax; species Empidonax traillii. Next base: position 497,432 of record NW_020955581.1, read on the forward strand.
CCTGCTAAGATCAGCCTACTAAGTAGGATCTGACTAAAGGTTCATTGTATTTTTGCTTAAATTCCCTTCATTTCAGAAGTTAATTATCCATAAAAATGTTATTTTAAAATAATGAATCCACTCTCAGCTAGAGGTCAAGTAAGCAACTGAAGAGAGAGGAAACCTCACAGAGAAATTACTAAATTGAGGTTCTTAAAGTCTAATTTGTCTAGTTTTATCTTAATCAAGTTCCTCTTCACAAATTTTAGATGTGAACAGTTATCTTTATAGTAACCCAAGTGAATCCACTGCCAACATAAAAATATTATCCACTTCACAGTACACCATTTCCGGACTAAGAAAAATGTTGGACAAAGCAACAGGCCTTGAAGACTATCAGCAATCTCAAATATTTAGAGATAATGGTATAAGAAATAGTCTTTCAAGACTCAGAGCTCTGAAGCATTTCCCACTCCCCAAGCCAAACACACTTTATGAACTTCAGTCAGAACACCAACTAAGACTGAATTACCAAGACAAAGCATTAACACCAAGTCAAAGCTGAAGAAACCTGAATTCCCTCCACAGGGTTTTACAAATCTATAACATATTTGAACTTTGCATGGAAAAAAACTTTAATGCATCTAAGTGCCACTAGGCAAGTGAACAGCTGCACCTGAACACGTGCTGAAGTCCCTAGAAGAATATTAGGTAGCCTAAAGTGGTCCATTATGTTGCATTTTTGGGGCACGGAAGTGCTCACAGTCAAACTTCAAATTTGAAAAAAACCCTACAGTCTCATTACCATGAACAAATTAGAAAGAACAGTTGTCTGCTATCTTGAGAAGGCTGTCATAAATCTATAAATAATCAGACATACTGATCACTCAGGAGCCTTTCCTTTTGAATTTGCTCTATGTCTTCACATTTTCATATACGAACATACTCAGTAAATATGACATCTGTCCTCTCCATTCAGCTAGCTAATGGCCCTCATCTAACTCTGAAACATTGGACTAGCACTTTGTGAAGTCATCTGTATCCATGAAATAAAGATAAAGCCAACACTGCAAAGTCTCTTGTATTTCTAGTCTCCCATTAATCGCCCTGAAGAACTTAGCATAAGTTAAGCAAGACTTATCACCAAGCAGAACGTTGTCACATCCCACAAAAGTGCTCTCCCAGAATGCAGGCACTGTAGCCAAGCAAAGCCCTGTGGGTTCTTCCTAAGAGGAAAGGCCTGGGCTTGTCAAACATGCCTCCATCCTTGAGAGGGTAATTCAGGCATGCTAGCAATATATCACAGGCAAGATTACCAGAGGCAGCTGATAAATCTAAAAGAGTCTGTATGTTCACTTCCTGTAAAAAAATTAAAGGAGTAAATATTGATGTAAACTTACTGCTCTCAATATGATACTGAAAAAAAAATAAAAACCACCAAAAAAACAAAATAAGGGATCTATTGCTAATATTAAAGTTAAGTAATACAGTTAAAACTGGAAATAACTGTTCAATTTACTCTAGACAGCAGTAGAGTCTCATTTGCTCTTTCAAAGGCATAATCAGTTGAAGGGCACATTTTTCTTCTCTTTGTTCTTTCCCATCAATTTTAATGGGTCCAGAACATCAGTCACATGAAATGTAATGGGACAAGAAGATGGATGAGTACATTTGAAGGCACTAGTCACAGGACAGAAAACATCCTGACAAAGTGACACTGGCAGCAGAGGGTACAACAATAGAGCCTGGACAATATTTAGTAAGTGAAACTACAGTGCTACATGATTTGGTATTCTCACTGGGCAAAATCCTTCCCCTGTCACTATTCATCATGTTCCTACAGGTCAGATTTTCAAAGGCATTCTCCTGCGGAACATGATCAAATGACATTCTTAAATCAAGGAAATACGTAAATCTGGGGACAAAGAGGTCATTTGGAGATAAATGGGAATGGCCTCCTCTATTTAGAAGTTAAAACTACTTCATCAAGAAGGTTTTAAATGGCTTACAAAGATTCACACCGGAGATATGAAATGTATTATGGTTATAAGAGTGAGGAGATTTGATATCTACATTGACCTTATTGACATCAACAGGATCCGACTACTATTGAACAAGTAGCAAAAATCCCCTATTTTTACTAGCACCTGAAGAAAGCAATACCAATAAATTAACATTTAGAAATTCCTAAAAATTGCTAAAAAGCTTCTAATTTGCACAATACAATAAAATATATGACTTTAAAACAACATCTCCATTAGGATCATCAGCAAGTGATCCTGGGGAAATTACAATGAAAATTCCTATAAAAACTGATGCTTTGTGTACAGTGAAGAAAAAAGAGCCACCCGACAAAACCTGTCAAACACTTTCTGTACTTTGAGGAAGCACGGGAAATGCATGCAGGTCCACACACTGCTGCAATGATCCACTTGTGTTATAACTTTACCAATGGATCAATCTAGCACTTTACAATGCTTATTATGATCATCACCATTATTAGACAATACTAATTCAGTTTCTTCATTAGCCATTTGCCAAGATCTCTACAGGTAATCTTTAAAGCTCTAAATAATACAGAACTTTATACAAGAACAGGAAAAGAGAAACCAGAACCTCTTCAAATATATCCACCAGAGAAGGAATTAGAGCCAGACTTCCAAGTCCTATTGCTGCACTAAATAGGCCCTATGCCTCAATATAACCAATCACCCACACAATGGCATGCAATATCCAGAAAGCAAAAAGACAGCTGTTGACAATTAAATTCTCTTAAACAGGGCAACATTCCTCTCTGGCATCACAACATACACTGTGAAGGTGATAGTGTATCCTTTTCTATCCAATACCTTACTGGACACTGTTTACATAAACCCTTCTTGCTACTTTCCTTGTCTCCCACAAGATACGAGAATGCTTTCCAACAAAATCTCTACAAGTATATGCTGGTCAAGATGACTGCACATAGACAGGACTTTCCCACAATAAGTCACATATCTCAGAACAGGAAATCCTGAGAAGATAGAAATTCCACATTAGAACTCTTCAGATTTCACAAACAGTATACCTAACTCTGGAAAGAGTAAAACACTAAAATAAAAGAACATTTGACTCAATTTTGACTTCCAGATTTCATACTATATCAAATAACACACTGTTTTATAAACTATTGAATAGATGATGTTTCAAAAGTTAATCAAACTAAATCTTTAGCTATGATGATACATAATATTCAGACATTTCTGGGGTCTCAAGTGTGCCATGATGTGCTGACACAGCCATGGTTGGCTTCTGTTGGCACTGATGTCTCTGGACAAGCCCTGAAAGTCCAGAGCCAAATAATTTCCTCCTCCTTAGGGTGATGCACTGCTGCCAACACCACGTGGCTGGGTCTCAGCCTGACCTCTTAGGCAATGCTGCCTACCCTAGTGGGGTGGTTTGGACAACCAGAGAACTAGAACCCCAAATAAGTCACTTCTTTTTTGTTCTTCCTCCGCCCATTCCCTCCAACAATGAGGGGGCAATATGCAGAAATATAAGTAAAAATAACAATTTACTACAGGAAATAGTAGCAACCACAATGACACAGAGGAAAATAGCTTAAACCAAAAAAGGCCTAAAGTGTTACTTGGTCTTCCTACCCTTAGGACGAAGACAAAATGGTTCCTGTCCCACACGGTGGAACAAAGAGAGAGAGAGAGAGGGAGAGAGAGAGAGAGAGAGAGAGAGAGAGAGAGGTAGTGGAGAGGCTTCCCCCTTGCCCCTGGACCACGGGGCCTGGAAAACAAAGAAAAACAATGTAGCAAATGTTTTTGTGCAGGAGGACAGCAAGCGGTAGCAGGATGTAGGCTCTCACGCTCAGTGGGGCCAGCAAGTACCAATAGTACCAGCAACAAAACCCTAAAACAGCAGCAGTCCTCTGCAGCGGCTGGAAAAAGCAGTTAGTGATAACCCTGAAGCAGCTTGTAGCGGGGCAATTGTGAAAGCCCTGAAACAGCCATGGCAGGGCAGCTCCTCCTCTCTCTGTCAGCGGCAGTGACTAGTGACTGCTGAGCAGTGACTCCCATCCCAAACAGTGGCTGAGGAGGGGTCCCAGGCAGCCCTTCCCTCTGCTGCGGTAGCAGTGGTGGTGATGCCAGAAGGTTCTTTCTCTTCCTGCGACAATGGTGCAGTCCTGGAAGGGGCTACCTTTCCCAAGAGCCAGGGCAACAAACATCAGCCCTTCCATTTCTGCCTGCGATGCTTTTTCCACTAAAAAGCACACACCTCTGCTGTGATGTGGTAGTATTGAACATTCAACACTAAACATCCATCTCTTTGCTTTGTAACCATGGCATTAACCACCTCTTATTCTATACCATCCACTCATGTCCAGACTTACACCTTTCAGCTATATACAGATATATATATACACACCCACACATATAACTACACAAACAGAAATATTATTTCAGTAATCTCTGACCACTCTTCCAAGATGCTTGTTGAGTTCATTGAGTCCATAACTGGTGTAAATGGAGTGGTCCACACCCATTTGTCCCCCGTGCATACGGTATACAATAGTAGTGTCTTTCAGCAACCAGTATTATATATGTAATTCAACATTACAGTTGTCACGCAGAATTGGATCTCCTTGGGGTACACATCATGTTTCCCCATCCCCATTACCCACCAAGTGCACCGAGGTCCTTGAGCAAAAACAATCCCATGTATGGGTTTGCCTTAACTCAAGGCAGGACTAGTAAAAACTGTCTTTCCTAACATATTTCTCATATGCACAATGGTGACTATATCTCCATCTACGGTACATAAGGGTTCTGACTGGGCAGGACCATCTTGATTGGTAGAGCCTTGGGTGTTAAATAATCAGGTAGCCTTCACTAAATGCAGATCCCAGTGTTTGAAGGTCCCACTGCCCATTGCCTTCAATGTGGATTTTACAAGTCCATTGTACCATTCAACTTTCCCAGAGGATGGCGTACAATAGGGAATATGATGGCCCTTCTGTTTCCACCTGTGGTGCTTTTTGGCTGAAAACCATCCCCCCAACTGTGATGTGGTGATATTGAATATTCAATGCTAAAGCTCCACCCCCTGCTTTGTAACCATAACACCAAGACATGCAGAAGAATACCAAACCAAAATTAAGACTGTTTCCAAACATTATCTTTCTAGTTCATCCTAATTCTTTTCAAATTTCATGAACCATAAATTAAACCTGATTGATATTTGCAAGCTTTTCTCACTGATCATAAGTGAGACTACTTGTAATGAAAAGTGGTTTTTACAATACATGATTCCAAGAGCTAAGGAAAAAAAAGAACAAGAACCCCCCCCAAATACTGAAAGATATGAAATAAAACAGAAAAAAATCTCCAGCTGGATACTAAGTCGTATCTAGACAAATTAAAGACACTTGTAGACTTTTGCAGATTGAGCCCTCTCAGGTTCAACTCTTACATTAATATACACAAAGCACAAGAATTCTACGTGTGACATGGCAGTTTGGAAGATTACTTGTTCCACTGTGCTTATGTTGTTTCAGAGTTCGAACCTCATGGCCTAAACCTCTGGGGAATAACTGCTACCATAAAAATTCAGACAACAAAACAAAGGAAAAGGAATGTTTGTTTTCCTTCACTTTGTTTCTGTCAGTTGAACATAAAAAAATAAACAAACAGAACCCCCAAACTTCTTCCTGGAGAAAAGAAGAATGTATTGGTTCTTCCACCTGAGAGAAAGATATATAGAATTTCTTAACTTCCTCAAAGTGAAACAATAAAAACGTACAACAGTGAGAGTCACGGAAGCCTACATCATCCTATTATGCAGAAATGGCCAAATAGCCACCCTGTCCTCTGCCTGTCCACACTATTATTTTAAACTAAAATACAAACAACTATAGATGAGAGTTTGCAGTGCGTTATATGAAGACAGTGCAATTCCATTTCAGGCCATGGCATAAAAGTATTTATAAAATTCTCCTTCTCACAGTTTGTTATAAAAATATTACATAACCTTTGAACAGTTACTGATTCAATATCCTTTCTTAATAGACTGATTTTTGCTATGATTACTGAGCAAAGTAAAACAAATTACAAGCTTATTACACACTAAATAGAAAACTACCTTCACTGCAACCACAAAGTAAGTGTATCAAGAATAACTGCCACTGAAATTTTTAAATTCTTTCATGTCTTGGTATTTTGAGGTGATGTTTGCAAACCAGGAAATCCTCTTGTACTTGAAAAGAAATCTACCTAACAGTATCATTAAACTATTTTGCATAAATCTAAAAAATTAGAAAAGCCTTTGTGGTTGAAATTAGCCAGTGGGTTCCAAGTTATGGGATTGACAGGAAAGCAAATAGAAAAAGCTCATGCCGTTTAAAATAACAGGTCAAACATACTCTGAAGCTAAACAGTCTTAAAGCCAAAGATCCAATAATTTTTCAGCATTTCTCTTTTAATTATTTTTATGAGACCTCACCAAATCCCTCAGGGTGGAAGGAGTGCTGGTTATCACCAAGCCCTGCTGTACATGTCTCCATTAAGCTCTTAGCTCTTGAGAGAAAGCTGATGAAACAACCTACTGTCAATTAACTCCAAACATATGCATGGCTGTGTTTGGCTGACATTTTAATGCCCTTCCCCTTCAATGAACCACAAAACAAAAATACTGAACCTCTAAAATACGCTTCTTTGACAGAAAGCTCAAGGTAGTAAGACTTGCTTCATCACACCACTGATGTACAGAACTCACATAAAGATACATTTTGCCTTAGGCCTAAGGATTATATCCATACCAAATCACATCAGGAAGCAAGCTTCAAGAAAAGATAGCTCTGTAAAAAAATGCATAAAAATCTGATCATTAGAAGAATCCTCAATCCCCATTGTTAAATTCAAGATGCAAGGAACAGCAAAATGACAGAGAAAATCATGCTATTCAGTACATGAACCATCTTTCTTTTTTTATTTTCATGGTGTTGAGTATAAAATCACAGAACCATAGAATACTCCTGCAGATTGGAGATATAATCTCAGTATGGCTTTTTATAGCTGCCTCTGTTGTACCCATACCCTGAATTCTTATCTCACATACTACTGTCTGTTTTCTTATCTCAGGATGATTCTTTCTTTATCTTTCTTCTTGAGGTATGCACAGGAACTATATGCCTTTTACAAGACAGTAAACAAGGACAGAAAATGAAAGCCTGGCCCCAGTGAAGTCAGTGGTAAAACTTTGGAATTTCCTGTATTTTAACAGAAAGAAAATATGCATTTTATCAAAGACAGTTGGCATGAGATCCAAAATAATTCTTAGGCACTTGGTGTATAATTCAGGTGTCATGTTTAAAGAATCATCTACAAAATCCTGCTAACAGGTTTAGGTTTTTAAAAAATCAGATGACAATTTCTTACATGTTGAGCTGTATGCATGAATGTCTTCTCTACAGCCACCATATAACCAGGCAGCCAGAGCTGGTTATTTTAAGCAGCCTCTATGTTCCCAGACCCAAATCCCAATCCTTTGGGACTCCTCAGAGAGCCTTCACACCCAAACAGAGCTCTGCATAAGAGTCTAGATCCAGGCAAGACATGGCCTTAAAGACATCTTCCCTTTTAAGCAACTGGTATGTGGTGACTCACAGCACAGAGCTGAGGAGTGGATGGATCGGGCTCTGGGGACAGTAACTGACAGGCAGACAATGCTCTCTAGGGCCCAGGACCAGGGTCCAGTGAGGGATGGTGAGCTCCTCCACCAGGAGCAAGAGCTCAGTTGTTAGCAATGTCACTACACTGGTGTCTCTTCCTGAGTAGAGCCTGAAGAAACATTATGGCAATGGGATTAGTTATTTCTATGATTTAATTTCTATGATTTAATGCTGCTTAATTATTAGCGTGAAGTAAATAATCAAGGAAACAGAAGAACCAGGAATGCTGTGCCTGCTAATCACAAAGATCCTCTCTTATCTGTAGGAGAAGTCAATTTTTTGAACTCGTTTTTTAGTCTTTTCAGTTCAGGAGAGGATCTTTAAGGAAATTCCTTAGGAACTTTAGGGAAATTAAAGGAAGTTTCTAGGACATGGCTAGGAATGTATGACAAGCTTTACTTGATTGCATTTTTACCATAAATACATTACTCTACTAACATGGGACAATGCAGCTTTGAGGGGAATTACACAAAGCAAATCTCTAGAATTGTTCAGTTAAACTAAAACAGTACTCCTACAAGTTCGCTGAATCCTTCAGCACCTCAAAATTTATTTTTGAGTTTGTCAAGCAGATAAATGAGTACTCAGAAGAGCTGCTTAGGAAAAAAAATAAGAATCAGGGGTTTATCAATTGTTCTATGTAAAAAATTTAGAGAGAAGCAACAAGAAAAAGATAGGAAATGCAGTAAGATAAAACCAGATCTACTTTTGCTACTGATTTAACTCAACTCAGATAACTCAACTAATTTCCAGACAACTAAATTTAGAATTTTTTCTTTCATATTCTCCAACAGTAAAAGTGTGCTGCGACAGAATTTCTAATAAAATGATATAAACCAAATATGTATTTGGAGGTGGCATTGATATACAGCAAAGGTGACAAAAAAGCTGTGACATGTATTTATAGAAAAGAATGAGAGCTAATGGCAGCCACCACATCGAGGAGTTGTCATGTGCTGACCTCACATGGCATCAGTAAAAAAAAAAATATTAGTGACTGAAGGTTGGTTCAGGAGGAAAATAAGTAAAACATCATCTAGTCTATTTAATTAATCTTCTGTACCAAGTTGAATTTTATCAAGACCAGAGAAAGCAGGTCCCAGTGCCAAGGGACACTGCTCAGCCCCCAGTCATCTTTCCTTATTCCAATGCCAGCTAAAAGCAGCATCTCCTGAAACACACAGAGGTGCCTGTGCTGTTTCAGTGGCCAGGCTTGATGTCTCTCTTGTGAGCAGCTTTGAATTTGAATAGATGCACCACTAAAACTTAGTACTTCAAGTAGCCCAAGGGATATCAAAATGAACATAAAATCAGAACTCTAAACTGGTGAAAATTTGAGCTTATGGTAATTATGGAAACCAATATTAGAAGCAAACTGCATAATCAGTCTTCAGAGGATTATAAAATGCTGAGAGCAGGCTCTACTATCATCTCAGGTCAAATATAAAATAAAAATGTGCAACCTTCCAGTTTTAATCCCAGCTCCACCTCTGACTTTGTGAATCATCCCAGATAGCCTCTGTTTTCCAATCTAGCTCTTCTGCTTTCTCTCTTTCAATTCTAAACTCACCTGAGCTGGGTTTGCTTCTTAAGATGTAACTCAAAAAAGAAATTCACACCATTCTTTGGTTAACTTCCAAAAGCAGTGTTCTTACTCCCCTCTTTTTCTCTGGGTTAACTGCACATTTTGAAAATAAAGCACAAAAGTCTGAGCAAACAGAAATGATTTCCACATGATATCCACAGAATTCTGCATTTTCTTGAGTCTCACTGAAAGGCTACTGAAGATTACTGCTGATTCCCTCCAATCCTTTCAGCTAAATGGGAAGAGTCCTCATCATGCTGTTAATAAATGACTTAAACTCACTTTTTTCACCTCTGCAGTGCAAGAGAAAACCGGCTAAGAATGGCACAGGTCTGCTCCTAATGGGCATGAGCATATACCAGATCCCAGCCTCTTCTCTAAGTGACTTGACATAGACTTCCTGGCTGCACACTTATTAGCTCAATCCTGCTGATACAGCACACAGGAAATAATATTAAAGAGCTCCATGAAGTAGCATATAGGGCCATAAATTTCAAATTGAGACATCTTCCATTTCTGCACTTGTAGGCATACGGAGAAGAGGACTTGAGAGGGGTAATACACCTGATGCCTTCCCACCGTGAAATCGAGAAGTAAATCTGAGGTGTCCTCACATCCTGAGGACTAGTGAAGAGGCACTCAGAAGCACAAGGGTCCTTCACCAATGCACAGTGGTATCTCAAAAGCTTCCATTCTCAAAATATAACTATTTGACTTTTTGTTTCAATCCCAATCTGCACATGCAAAACACAGTTATCAAAATAAACATCTCTGTCACACTAACAAATGCTGCTTTTGGTGAGGGCCCCCCTGATCTCTGAACTGCTATCTCAGTGAAAGGCAAACAAGCCTGGAGGAAAAGGAATGGGGGGAAGAGTGAGGAATTATACATATTCTAATGACGTCTTCATTTCCCAGCAGCTATACAACAAAAAGCTCTGCGGTGCTGAATCTGACCTCACTAAAACCAGTATCAGAAAACCTGCCACACTGAAAGCACTTACATGGTTTTCCTATGCAAACATGCTTTCCTTTGTTTACTATACCTTTAAGTACATGAATGCACAGACCACCCACAGTATCAGGTAGCCTAGCATGGGAAAGGTGAGAGATGAAGCTAGGACTGCTTCTTGATATGAATATAAATTAATCTATCTGATCCACATATGCTAGTGAGCCACAGCTCATCCTTAGTCAATTCATGTCCTTGACAGGCTAACTTGTCCCAAGCTCTCCAGAAATCATGCAGATGAAAGAGCCAAGCCTGTGGTATAGGAATTACAGAACTGGAGAGTTAAAAAGGGATTTGCAAATCAAGTAGTAATGCCTGCCTTGGCCTAATTTAACGTATCCTATTTTACTGCTGCTCCCCCCTCCCAGCAGCAGCAAATCAGTACTATACACAGAAGCAGTCATGGTGTGAGAAACTACCTGATCTCTACTGCAGCACCTGGTTAAAAATATGCTCAGTATCCTTTGGGCTCTGACCTGCATACAATGAAACAAAGATAGGGATGGTTTTACAGATGAACACAGGATCTGGTAGTGAGCACACTAAGTCATTGCTCTCCTTCTGCACCTTATCAGTGACATTTCCTTAACAGCACAAGATGCAGCACCAGGTTCCCTGCATTTCAGCTCCCCAAGGAAACTCACTCAGATCCTCCCAGGGATAACACTTTATCTGGCAAGCACCAGAGTAAAAAGTGAAAGCATTAGTTAATTTTGCACCTTGGTAGCTCATATCCACAGGCACTGCAACTCAAGAGCAGAGAGGATAATAGATAAAGGGAAGAATTTCTCTAGAATCTCTTAAAAACCCTACCTTTGGGTTTGCTGATCAATCACATTTATAACCATGCGACATTACTGCAAGGAATATTCTGAAAATGCATTTGCTATAAACCAGGCTCAGCCTCTCTTCTTCCCTGCAACCATGCAGCCCTTTAAGAAACGTCTAATTCCTTTCACAGCAGAACCTGCGTGTCTTATTCTCTGGCACAGAAATGCAGACACGGATCCACTCTATTCCATTTTACACTTTCAGATCTGTTTGGCAATCAAGAGCTGGGAAGAGGAAAGGGGAATAGAGGAAAATGTGCTGCTACGCTTTTCCCTGTGCTACTGCTGTAAGAAGAAATGATTATGGGATTATGACTAAATATTGAACTAAAGGGAAGTGTTCCACCTAGAGACCATCCTCACCAGGCAAGGCGACAGGCATGTTACCTGCAAACAGACACTCTTTTAGAATTGAATATGCCTGCTGGTTCTGTGGTAAAAAATGATGCAGAGGTATTGCCCCCAGTAGTAATTAACAATGTTAATCTTCTTCTTCCTCTCTATGGTGATAAAAAGAGTAATTTTTATATTTAATTAATGCAGAGGATCATTTTGGAAACTGGCTAATGAGGCTCTGATCACATTACCATGAAAATGTGCATTAACACCGCAACTGAGGAGGCTGCTTCATGTGTAGAGAATCCACTTTGTAATTAGCCCACTGTGAAATGAATCACGTCAGGAGGAACTCAGAGGGAACCAGTGGGCACTGGGCACTTAGCTGCTGCTGTGCCAATAGACCACCAACATTCTAAGCTGGTTTTTCTCCTCTGCACTGCCTGTCAGCAGCAGTGCAGTCCAAAAATGCCAGTGTTCAGCCTCTGTCAACGGCAACGTGTCAAAGCCAGGACAAATTACAGAGAGAGAGAGAACAGATGCTGAAAGGCACTAAACTTTAGCATGCAAGAGTCTGCTGTGCCAAGAGGAGAAAAAAACAAACAAAAGCTGCAAATCAAATACTGATTCAATAGGATCCGAGAAAAAATTATGGGCTATTATGGGAAGTGCTTTAATCTTGTCTTATTCTGAAGAAGCTGGGAACACGTTAGGAGCAGACTGCTACTCTGCTACATACTACACTGCTATGATGCTGAAACAGACACTAAAATATCTAAATGGGATTAAGATCTTTGTCTAGTAGTAAACGGAAATAGAACACACAATGAATGAACAAGCAGAACATCTCACCCATGGAAACCCTATTGTACTCGGTACCTGTTTAAAGGTGACAACATATGTCAGAATTATTTCAATTTTAATTAATTAATCTAAAAATTTAACATACTTCTCAGCCAGCACAGACATGCCATAAAAACTTTGTTCCTTAACTTAGGTTCCTTAACCTGAGATCACACACCTAACGCTTTCAGAGGCAGCAGTGCAACTTATCTGAAATCAGTCTTATTACCAAAGCCAAGAGCTCCCTTAAAACATCACTGATACGGTTCAATGAGACTGCTACTATATGACTGACATCTTGGCAGAAGATGCACAAAAATGTTAAAAGAATCCTACAGGAAGTCATCTGAAGGGGGAGTGGCATACAAGCAGAAAACAACAGGCACCCAAAATACTAATAATTACCAACCTCCCCCCAAACAACTTAGGCAGCAATTTGCCAAAGGAAAGAAAAAAGGCAAAGCAAAACAAAAGCACTACTTACTCTCTGTAAAGAACACATATTTTTACTCTGGAGATGCTGGTAATATCCTCTGCACTCACCTGTGAAACTTCATAGAGCAGTTTGTAGTGCTCCTCTCTCTTCTGAAAAGTGCACAGATTGCAGCCCATCCTAATAAGCAACACAAGAGCAAAGCCTCTAATTTCCCCAGCACTGAACGGCAAATGCACTGACAGGGAATCACCCTCCAGACTTGTCTACTGTTTTTCATCAGTCACTCCAACCCCGACACACAGGCACGCCACTGTTAGCTGGAAGCACAAGGCAGGGCAGTGTGTAGCAGCATGCTCTTCTTCCCTTTCCCTAACTATCTTATACTCGCGTATACACACACAGAGTTTCGACTCAGTTCATGGCAACACTCCCCCTGTCTCTGCATCAGTGCACATGACTACACAGATTCCCACTCATGAATATTAATAGCCTCTCATTGATTATTTATGACAGAATGTGTTAGCGGGGAGGGGTGTCATAGCTGCTGCTGATGATAGATGAATATTCACTAATTAAGAAGCAAATGTACCGTGGTTAAACAAAATTCACTTGTGTCAATACCACCTCTGTTTATTAAGGTTAGAGAGACTAAGCTGCATGCATTTCACCCACACTCACCTTAATTGTGAGCCTAATTCATTAATGGGGGTGTGAAAAGCACAAGTCAAGCCTTCTGTTAGGTCTTCACCTTGTGCAACAGGGATCATGGAATACATTTAAAATATTTGCAAGTGTTTTAGGAAAGTGCTTGTGAAACCTGAGCTGATGTTGCTAAAAATTTAAAACAAAGATGGAAAGAGAGAAAATTAATGCAGATGGCTATACTGCTAGCTTTAACTTTGGTACTGTCAAATTTAGCCAAAATTCCAGTGTATTCATAAAAGGCATGGGTCTGTAACAAGTCATCATATGTATTCAGTAAACATGGAAGTGCAGGTGTGCCTGACCTGGTGTTGTTTACATATATACACACATTGTATTGTCTATTAAATAACCTCTCATTCAAGTCTCTTTCTTTCATGTACAACAGATTAATATTAATTATAGACTAAATTTCTCAGAAACTCAGCAGACATACCCTGTAGAACTCCTAGTTATCAAAGCTTTTGTTATAACATGTCATTATATCCACTTTTACCATTTGTAAATTAGATTTTAATGGTGCCACAATTCTCAATGTGTGTATTAAGGCAAGGATGCATTTAAAATTAAACCCACATGTTAAATATTAAAGCCAATTCAAATCACACTTAATTTGAGGCTGACATTATTCCTGTATTGTATATAATAATCCATTGGTAGTTATGCCAAATAAAAAGCTCAAGCTATGAAAAACCAGGACAAAACCCCCCAACTTTGCTTCTATTTTATCCTTTCTCAGCAATTTTGCTCCTAAAGAACTATATCCTTGTTTCAAAGCATCTCTAACCTGGACAGGATAGCAGGTGGAATCCAAAGCAGAAATAATTACATGGAAACCAGTTAGTTAAGATTGACACTGGGCCCTAAAGAGCTGGAATTACTAAGCACTGATGTACAACTACTGTGTTTTTTGGGTGCAGTTTCTTAAAAGTGCTTTGTCAAACATTTGAAATCAATAACAGGAAATGATTCTAATGAGCACTAATTGATAACAAATTGTCTTTGCATCTAGCAGCACCTCAAACACCACAAACGCTGGGTAGCTAGCAGATCAACAGTCATGTGCTGCTTATCAGTTCAGCCCCTTGGGATATAATAATCCGATTTTCTGGGCCCTAATTTTACCTAACAGTCGGGATAAGAGCCAAGCAGAGAAACCTACAGGAAAAAAATGCACCATTGCTGCAAACATTCCATATTAGTAAAGTTTGCCAGAACCTCTATGCAAATTACAGATAGGTTGAGACTAACTCTTAATTAAATTTCATCTCCTTTAATAAATTTATAGGAGGCAGGAGGAATCAAATAATGACCATTAACAGAGCAAGCTCTTCTCATATCAGCTTCCAGTACTGTTCTGAAACAGAACATTAAGATTAATTTTTATTTGGTGGAAGAACCTGAGCAGCCAGGTCTGGTTATGAATTTTCTCCAAAGTCCAAACGTTTCAAAGATGAACCATGGAGGTAGGTTCATCATTGTTAGAAAGAATCAGCCTCTGTTCTCCTTCTCCACACTCACATGAGATGCTGTTCATGCTGAGAGGTTTAAACCCATGACGCAAACATCAACTCAATCTTTGAAGGTTTCTATATTGTGAGGTGCAGAAGGATTCTCAGATGTGTAAATTTTGAACTTAAGAAAGTCAGATCAATGAACAAGACAACAGTCATGCAAGGACAACCATGCCATCTTTCGATGAAAGTGTTTTCTCCTTCCACTGACACAACTTCTTCCTCTGACACAATTTGAAAGCTAAACTACATTCTTGAAAGGAGACATGATTTGCCCTGGTATATTTTTGATAGTCTCTTAAAATTAGTTCTTAAAAAAGTGTGGGAGGGGAAAGGATATATTATTACAGGAATACGGTTATATACAAGAAGCAAACAACAACCACAAAAACCAACAGACAAAATAAGCAATGAAAAGCTACAGTTAAGCTTTCAGCAGTTTTCCCTGACAATGCCTTTTTTCACTGTTCTTCCTCTGGTTCTTTTGTTTACTTCTCTGAAGCCAACACAGGCTTCTCCATTCATTTATCAAGTGCCTGCCCTCTGCCTATACAAAGAGTAAAAAAATTCTCTCTTTTGTGACCACTAACGGACAGTGTCTGCAGGGCTGAATAGATTTATTTGAGAAGAAAAGGTGTACTTCCAGGTTCTTGAACTCCATCTAAATATACCGCTTTGATTTTACATGTGGTCAAAATACTAAACATTTCAGGCAAAACCTGATGGAAATACAAACTGAAAAGAAATATATGATGTACTTTGGTCAAGTTGAATTTGATATCGGGGAGAAAGCAATCTCTTTCTTTCCCTTTTTCTCTCCCTCATCTTAATCACCCCCCAACAAATTAATCTTACCATAAAGACTAAAATCATAACTCACAGTCAAACCAGCAATGCAATAATGAAAAGGGATGGAGTTTTTAAGAGAGTTACAACAAAATTTCTGTTAAAATTTTCAAACAATGTACCCTTGTTTTGGTCCTCTAATTAATCTTAAGTATCTGGGAGATGACTTACATATTTGGTATATAATTTCCTCACTGAGGTATAGAAATGTCTAATTTATAAGCACCCATGCTTGAAAGTTTATGATTGCAAAAAACTGAAGACAATGACACTGCAAATTAAAGACCACTCACTCCTTTATATCTTATCACACAGCTAAAAGAAATAATAAAACATAACATTCATCAACATTCAGTGAAGTTGGTGAAGCTGTTGGTCCAAACTCAGTGGTGAAACCCAGTTCAACATTCATGGAATTCCAAGTTCTCTTTGCAAACTCTTGAGTTCACACAGTTCTCCTGCCAAGTCCAGTGCATTCACTCTAAAAATTTTGAGGAATTTTCAGAAATCCATTTCATAGAATAGATGGCAATGTAATTTATAGTCTGAGGGCTGCACAGCTGTAAAACAAAATTATCATAAGAAAAAGGGAGTTGGAAAAACCCTTTGCTTATCCCCACTGTTCTGCACAAAGGCTTGAACTCATAAAGCTTAACCTCAGACTGGGCAGATCTTTCAGATAATTGTCATATTTGGTGTTTTTCATTAAGCCTCAGCTGCTGGAGTCAGGTTATTGTATGCATCAGTCAGTGTGCATATAAGAAAAACAAGGAACTTTCCATACCTATGATTGCACAGAAAAATTTAAAAACCTTCAGTAAACATCATACAAAGACTCAGAATTTGCATACAAGCTAACCAGCTTGAACTCTAAGATAACATAATATATATTACCCAGTAGGCTAAATGAAGGTGCAAACCATGGAATTACAGAATCATTGAAATGAGCTTAGGCTTCAATAAAATGGATTTTTGAAAACATAATAAACTTCAAAATCTCACCACAGTTCCTAAAAGATACAGAAAGTCTCACACAAAGTAAAAATGCTATATGTTTTCCACAGGCATCAGAACACACTTAAAACTGCATGAATATAAATACTAAGAATTTGTGTCTACAAGAAAAATGCAATATTGTCTGGAAATTAATTTATGTCCATAGGCAAGACACTCGTTTAAACTCATGTCTTTTAGCACAGCTAGCAAGACTTCATGCACTTCTCAAAGTCACAGTAAAAGTAAGGGTGGTGGGAGAAAAGGCAGGACATGAAATGCCCATGTTCTGTATTTCCCAGGAGGGTTGTAATTTATCTGAAGACTATCCAGGCCTACCTGACTATAAATCAAATGAGCTCTGTAAGTGGTATCTTTCATTAGGCTCAAATGCCTCCTGGAAGGTAGGGAGCAACTACAACATTGTATTACACAAGCCCACTATATTGATAGCTATTGATTTTTTTTTTCCTATCCGTGGTTAAATTGATATGAGATCTGTGGGATCCCATGGGATTGTCCAAAATGTATATACTTGTCTAAGGAGTAAAGAAAAGAAAGCACATGAGGAACCTTTTTTGTCACATTTGCTTTCAATACAAGATCTACTTGTTCCTTTTGTTCTACACAAGGAAAAAAAAAAAAGAAAATAACCCATCTGTTTCAATCCCTGCTTATCTACCAATCCCATGTGAATGTCCAGGCTAGCTTTCTTTGGGAAAAGTACAATTCCTTTGCCAGCTCTACTGGCCAAACTTCAGACTGCTCAGATACTTTTGTTTTCTCTTTTCTTTTTCAAAGTTTCATCCAGGATGTTCTTTTCAAAGGTTTTTACTCTGAGTGGCTTCCTTATAGCTCCTTAAACTGCTGCCATAATCAGTTATAGAGCTGTTGCAGAAAAACAAATGATGTGTATGCTGAACTTTAGGGCCTTAGGAATACATAAAGGTTGGTGTCAGGACTTTGTTACCAAATTCTAGAAGGAACTGGACTTTCTCTTGACTTTCTCCACCTCGCCAGTTGGTTATAAGGAAACAATCTTACATACCTTCACTTGTTTTAAACCATCTGATCATGTGAAACCAAGTTGATGGCTCTTAACTGCACTAGAGAGTTGCAACACTATGGAGTGTACAGAACAGAGTAATTCATAAATAAGTTTGAAATGATTTGAAGTAAACAGGTATTAATCAGGATAGCCAAATCTAAAATGTAGGTTCCCACAGTTGTGGGAAAAAACTCTGATTATAGGTAAATTGGGATATGAAGGCCCATGCCAATAAACATTAAATGATGCACTTAGGGAACATTGCTAAAATATTCTGAATCATGATCTCTAAAGTAGTTATTTCTACTCAGAAAATAGATGTGGAGTTGTGGACAGTTTCCTTGAATTGCCTGAGGAGAAGACTGACAGTGGAGCAGGAACTATTGTACTGAAACTGCACAAACCCCAGAAATACCCACATTTGAATACAGTTGGCAGTCCTGGTCTTTCCATCTTTAAATCATTTAATGGAAATGGAAGAGCTATGAAGAACAAATAAGAAACACAGATGTGCAACAATTCACTTTCCCTACATTTTTCTTCTTAATCTGTATACTTTTTTCCTCATACAGGAAGGTATTTTTCCTCATACAGAAGGCATTGCTTCTCACATTACATGAGGAAATAATTACACGATACATTTAGAAGTATGGATTTTTTTCCAAATAATTTGGCAGTGGAACTCATTATCAAAACTCGAAGGAAGTAAAAAGCAGAGAAGGGTTAAAAAAAGGTATTAGACAACTTTACGGCAGATAACTGTCAGTAGTCATCTGCCTGCTCAGGAAGCCCATAATTCACTGACTCCTGGGAGCCATGAGAGATAGGACAGCACCGAGATTTCTCTCCATGCATCCCCTTGCTGATAGCTTGCCTGTGTTTATTACCCACCTCTTCAGAAGTCTAATATTGGGAATATGATCTCTTTACTAATTCAATTTTAAAGCTCCAAATCTACCAGTTCTTGCACAAAAAAGCGAGAATATGTACTTAAATGAAAGTTCTTTAGCTAATATTACTTGCTAATACACCATAGAGTACAACTGCATTACAAGTTTTTATTAATGATCACATAATGACTTTGAACTGCAAACACATATATAAAAGTACATTTTATTATTGTCCTAATTGGTTTCAAAGCTTTTCAAGCTACATTTGTTAAAAAAAAAAAAAAATTAATTTTCCTCTGCACCTGAAGATTATATCTGAGCTTTTTTCACATTTGTGTGGGAAAGAAAGATCATTTGGAACTAATGTCAAGTTTAGGCCTAGATCAAACAAAGGCAAATATCAATGAAAGGCCTCAATGAGAAACTGAGCTCACAGTACAAAACTGTAATTCAACTGCTGAAGCAGCAGGAACTTGTTCAGAGGATGAGAGCAGAGGCGAGGAACTCCTAGGCTCTGTTCTTTCCTCTGATAACTGCATCACTAGAAAAGCTCTTCTTTTTTACATTCTTAAAAAATGAGTAAAACCTGTCTTGCAAGAGCATCAGTTCAATGAACCTTTTAAGACTTTGCAGAGCTTTTCAAAGAATGTATTATGGAAGGCTGTTACACCCACCCAAGTTCTGCTGAGGCCACCCTTGCTGTCTCCAGCACTCAAATGTAATTAACATGTCTTATATGGTTTCTCAATCAAAAATTTTAAGTTTTATGCTGATAATCAGTATAGAATTACAAAATGAAAAATTACTCATGACTTGATAAAGTCCCTTGCTAAAAATAACAATCACAGCAATCTGAGGGATTAGAAAAGTTAACAAGATAACTACTTAGGTGAGGGTGATGGTTGAACATGCCTTCTTACTGGAGTGGCTAAAATAACTAGCTAGAGGTAGATTGGACTCTTTCCTTTCCAGTTGCCTTCCAGTTTAAGTACCATTAGTTGGATAAATCTGCAAGAGTAGTTTTGGCACACCTGAGTATTTGCAAAGTGAAGTAAAGATGCTGAGAAGAGTAGTTTGTCATGAATATGGCACTACCAGTATAGAGACACATTTAGCAATACGGACATGCCACCATTCACTTTCTCAGCTCATACAACTGACAATCTGGAAGAACTGTTGAAGGACACATGCAATAAAATAGATTATTCTGTCTTGCCCCGTATAAATGGTCTACTGTGCCCTAGAAAAACATCCCAGAATTAGGGAAGTATTCATGGCCTTGAATGGATTTTCATGGTATTGAAGCTCAAAAGGAGACCTGCACTGAATCAGGCCATAAAAGCAGCTGCTCTTCTCCTTTGCCAAAGAATAAAGATGTTGTAATATAACTGTCAGAAGTTCACACTACTATAGTAAAAAATAGTTTTATAGCACAGATAAGACCTAAGTCTTTAAAGGAGTAGTGAGACTGAGGGTAGTTGGTTGCTTTTGTGTAACTAATCATGACTTCATCACCCTAAAACTAGTATTAGGTGGTGTATGTGATTGTATCTCAAATCTGGCTCCCAACACCCACCTGACAGAATGATGGATGCAGGAGTGGCACTGCATGATGCTGCAGAAGGAACTGCCCATGCTACTCCTGTGTCTGACAGCTAGTCAGACTAGCTAGTTTTGTTTAGACTGGCTGTTTTGATTTAAAATAACAATTTGAAGTGAAATTAACACTGTTTGTTGACAGTCATTAACTGACCACCATCAAAGCCCCATTAATTCTGTTGTCAGCAAAGCTTTTTAATGATCTAAAACTAATGCAGCATCCCTTCCTATAAAATCCATCCAGCATCAAAGGTATAATTTGTACACTGTTTGGGCTTTCTAAAGCTTAAACTCATGGCCAGTGCACCTGCTTTCCAGAAGATCATTACGTAAATATCCCAGCGAAGCTCAATCTACCTGGCTTTAGTTACCTTACTGTCTGCTCTAGGAGAAAATTAATGTTATTAGATGTGTCATTCCCTGAAAATTGTGGGTGTTTGGCTACTGTGGCAGGTGTCAGGAGATGCAGGGGTCTTTCTGCTGGATGCTGACCCGGCTGGCTACCTAGGCCCAGCCTAGTCCCTGCCCCCACACCAGCACCACTGGAACCCCATGTGTCAAGGTGCCCTGAGCTCCCACAGCACACCAGAGCTCAGGCTTACCACTGTGCCCTGCCAAACCCCAGCTCATTCCAGTGTTCACCCAGGCCATTTAGAAACAGCAATATCAGGTCTGAACTCAGGTAATAAGGAGTTAGGAAGAAAAATGTAGAAAGAGTGAAAAAACTCCTGCAGAGCTACATGGATGGAGACAAATGAAATCCGATTAACGACACCTCTTCTATTTTGATGTCCTGCGGAAAAGAAATTAGCATAGCAAATCCTGCTTTATCTCTGAATGAAATTTCAGATCCTTAGTCTGAAATCCACTCTTTTCTCATGGAATAAAAAGCCAAAATGAAGAGCTTGTCAGTTTTGGCAGGGAGATTGGTCACACATCAGCGGTTTGCAGGGATGGGTGCCCACCCAACCCTTGCTGCTTGCCACCCAGCCTCTGCTCAGCTGCTGCCACCCCTGTGCTCTGCTTCAGCCTTACTGCAGCTCGCCAGGACTTCTGGTTTGTCTGAGCCCCGCGGAGAGGCACGTTACAAACACTTTTTGAACAGAGCTTCCTAAAACAGACGAAGGGCAATCTACTGTAGAGGAAAAGAATTCAATTACATTACAGGCAAAGAATGCAAATTAAGGTGAAGTGCTTAATTAGTATTTAGATAAAAAGCAGTATGAAATAATATAAACATCAAGACCACTTAAAAGAAACCTGGGAAACTGGAATTGTAGAGGCAAGGGTCTCATTCACTTTACCAAGACTGAAGCAGTGAAAACCCTCACTGTGTTATGAAGACGAACCCTTTAGCACCTTTCTTCACTGAAAAGTGTTAAAAGATGAAATCGTAGCAACACCAGTGCAATTCATCTAGGATGAAAATCCTTCCCAACTAAACTTTCACACAGAGAAAACATGCTCTCCCAGAAGTTTTGCATTTCAAAATATACCGTTCTTGAAAAACACGCCCGAGCTCCCTAGTGTATTTTGGCTGTCAATATCATTCATAAATAAAGATAAAGCAGAGTCTAGACCAGAGAAATACAACGAGAAATAAAACAGAAATCTGCTGCTCCAAGAATCTTTGCTTTGTAATTCTCCACTAATGTTCTCTCCAGTACTGGTGCTTAGAAAAGGATGCTCTTCAAAGGTTCCTTCCGTGCTTCTGTGGTTTTACCTAAACTTCTTTCCTTACTAGGAAATGTCCACCCTGCTTTGTCCAACAGTGCAGTGAGTGATCTTGGCATCCATATACTTTACCAAAAGCAAACAATGCTATTTCTTAAAAATAATAAAATAAAATTTTATTAGGCGGGATTAATATTTCAGGAGGTACTGTTTGGAGTTCTGTATCTCAAAATGTTCAAGGACACTTGTACCATCTTTCTCAGCTCCTCCAGTAAGGCAGATCCTGTACTTACATTTGTAAGAGTTTAAAGATGCTCACGGGCAGACCTGTGGCCCCACACCTACCCATCCACTTGTCTGCCCAGACCAAAGCACCCTGCTGCAATACAAAAATGAATAAATATAATTTTATATACTCCAGAGACAATTTCAGCACTACTGAACCATTTAACTTCAAAAGGAAAACAAGAGACCTCAGGCCATGTAGGTATCTCCTGTGGCTGAATCTGTCTCCACATTTGTATTTGTCCATTAAGAAGTCAGACCCCATATTTTAAACTCAACTGTGTTTAATTTTTTACAGAATTATACTTCTCACCTTATAAAACAGAGAGGTCTTTAAGAAGGTCAAATATTTCCTCTTTTATTAAAAGTCAATGCCTATTCTCTTCTCTGTGATTCTTCCTGCAAAGATATGAAACAAATCACAGAACAAAAAAAAAAAAGGGAAAAAAATCAAGGAGAATAACTGATTGGGTAAGGGTGGGTGCTTTTTCTGCAAGACCTTCACATCTAGTCTGAATATCTCTTATTTCTATTCAGTTCTTGTGCAGGACACTAGGATTATATGTATCAACTTAATTCAGTGATAAGAAAATCCTTACTATAAATCCTTCCATGTGGGACAAATCTGTCAAGATCTTGATTATCAAAACAAATGAACAGACAGTAAAATGTGACATACGTAGCATACACTTTACATGATAAATTAGCCCCAGTACAACTGACAGACATACTTTAAGGGGATGTTAAGGTTGCTATGGCAAGCAATGACTTTACTCCCCCAGCACCTGAACCACAAGTTTTCTGAGTCAATGACTTGTAGCAAAAGACAACAAATTTGCTACGGTTAAACACTACTTGCACAAAACATAACATATTTCTCAGTCTCCCTGTGTTCTCCTTCAAAAGTTATTGTCTTCAAGAGTGACCTCACCCTGTCACTGGAGTGACTAGCCAGAAGCTGTAAGGTTGCTCTCTTCCCCTTCAGCAAATGTGTTAAGGATTTACTGTAATGGTCTAGTGATGGACGAATAAATTAGGAAACTCATGAAGTGAACAATAACATTGTCAGCTCAGGAAAAACCAAAGTCCTGTCTCAAGCTAGAAATATGAACTGAAATTCAAGTACTTCAGCTACCCAAAATTTTGGATGTTACACATTTCTCAAAAATGGGTTGTCATGTAAGAACTGAGATTTTTTAAGAAACATTCCCACTTTTGGTTGGAATAAAAATTGTAGGAGAAAACACCCATGATTTCAGCATAATTCTCATCCAAAATGGTGTTTGGAACTCCTAAAGCAGAAAATCAGTGATACGTTTAAAGAAACAGAGCAAACTCCAGTGAGAATTTAGTAAAGCTTCCATAACAGCTATTTCTGTCAACAAGACATAAGCATCAAGAGCTCTTCTGCACAAAGACCAAAACAATAAAGACAGTACATTCCTGACACAAGGCATCCAGAACCTACATCAGGATAGGCTCATCCTTGATCCAAAAAAATACATGAGTCTTATACAGTAATCCTGAAAGCCTCACTGATTACTCCTCCTGGAAACCTGCCAGAAACTCAAATTAAATTAGCTTCTTCTGGCTTTCTTAGCAAAACTCATAAACAAAGCTGTGTCCTCACTGACCCCAGAGGAGGCACCAGCTGATCAAAAACTCTTGTTTAGTTCCAATTTCTCTGATTACAGAGTGTCTTTTTTCTTTTAAGTTATGATATATGTATATTGATCACCAGCAGACCCGGCTACGACCACATAAAACTCACCATGGAAACTGCTCAGGTTTCTTTACAGCTAGGAAGGATTGCATCTTTCTACTGCATACTAGAGTTCATACAAATGTTTCACAAAAGGTCACAACTCAACTGACAAAATTATCATTTAGGTGCTTTTCTGAACACATACAATCCTTACGGAAAGTTAAGTGATAAAATAAGGCTGAGAAGGAAAGATCTTGAAAAACTGTCATCCTCAGGTGTCTTAGTTTGTCTAAACTCTCTATATACTGTCGGTGAAGATGAGATCAATTTATATAAAGATCTATTTTCTGCTGGAAAATACTTTTTATTCACAGAATCACAAAATATTTCGAGTGGGAAGAGACCCACAAGGATCATCGAGTCCAACCCTTAGCCCTGCACAGGACCATTCCCAAGAGTCACATCATGTGCCTCAGACTATCAGCCAAATGCTTCTCGAACTCTGTTAGGCCTGGTGCTGTGACCACTTCCCTGATGAGACTGTTCTAGCACCCACCCACTCTCTGGGTGAAGAAACTTTTTTAGGTACAAGCAGAAGAGCGAATAATTCTAAGCAAGTAAATGAGATTATTTAAAAATAATCAAATTTAACTTGCATAAAAAAATTGAAAAGCTACATCAGTAAGCTATTTACATAACAACAGAAGTTTCATACTGAATTTTTCATATAGAGGTATCAAAGTACCTCATAAAATCAGTTATTATAATTTTAAAATGTGTGAACAATGAAGAAATCTAGCAACACATAACACTGAAATAAAACAAATAATTTTCAAAATTGTTGAAAATGTGTAGAAAGCAACAAGAAACTCCAGGGTGAGGGAGTTGCCCAGCACCAGGTAGGTGACGGTAGACATGCCAGAAGATGGGATCTAATAAATTGTCTCGGACAACAAAACCATTTTGAGACCTTTACATATATTACAAAGAAACAAAACCAATATGACATTAAATCCAATCTTGAACAAAAAACTCTTTGAGGGGAGCTCTTGCAATAAGCTGCAGAGAACACATATAAAATTCACAGCAGCTTACAGCCAGCAACACAAACCTGTGCAGTTTTATGTTGGAGACCTAGCAGTTTTATCACAGTTTCTCCTTTTCTTCCTTTACAGTATGGTGAGATTTTAATTTTGCATATCCTGCTCTGTATTTCTTTGTTTCCTATGTCCAGCGTAAATTCTGCACCTTGCCACAACTCTGAATTTCTCTCCCAATGCATACATTCATGACTCCAAACAGGCTGCTCCTGCTGTACACTGCTTTTGTCCATCATGTCCTGCTCCTTCCCAGCTCTTCTTCACCTTATTTCCCTTCACCCTTGGCTTTAAAACTTCCCCAAAAACTTGTCCCTCCTGTGCAGCCTCCCAAAAACTGAGCTCTAAAATAACCTTGGCTGGCAAAAGGCTGTGCAGGAGAGAAAAGGAGACCTCCTCAGGTTGCCTGTGGCTAGCAGGTGGGAGGGTCCGCCAAAGCCTTTGCGGCAGGCGGGGCTCAGCCACGTGTGCTGCCTGGAGCTGCTCCCCATGACAGTCCCAGCTCGTTTATTAAAGCAAGTAACAGCTACACACCTGCCTTTCCTGCACACAGCAAAATAAACCAGAATGCCTGGGTCACAGGTTTAATTGATTCCTTTTGTCTTTCACCTTGCTTCAGAAGTCAGTCTGATCAATACTATTTCACACTCTCCAGTGCAAGCTTTACTGATCTAACCTCTGACTAAAAACAGATTCATCAAAGCAACACCAGAGGAGGCAATATTTATCCTTTGCAACACACAGTGAATGTCATGTTACAACTTCCTCCTGGCTTTCCTCTTCTATTAGGAGAGGAGGGGAAGGAGTAGTGAAAAGGAGGACTTGCACAACCAAAGCGAGTGCCAGCACTGGAAACTAATATTGTGTATCTATCCACTCACATTAAGTATGGAAGAGGAGTCACAGTTCATGCTCCCTCTGTGCTCTTGCAAATTCTCTTCCTTTCCATCTTTCAGTGGGTGACAGAAAATAGCAGTTACTGACAAATGCTGGGGGAAAGCACAAGACCTAAACAATAAATAATATATGCATCCATATCTCTACAACTCCTTCCTTCAAGTCCAAACAAAGTAAATATGACAATCCAGATAGGAAGTCATGGAAGCTGCCAATTCCCTTCAAAAAAGCAAATGAATGAACTTTTTCAACGCTTTCCTACATTTCTTTAATAATCTTAATAAAAGTTGCCAACTACTGACAGAGCAGAACATGTTCATTTGTCCATACAGGACAGCCTTTCCCTTGCCAAATGCCCAGGTATGAAGGGAGGTAATCAGTGAGGCTGTGAGAGCATTGCTACAGCAATGCCCACACTGGAGGCACCGAGCAGATGCACTCACAAAGAAATAAGGCTTTGTCATTTTGTCACATAGGAGAGAAAATTATTTCCCATACAAAAATGATAGCCACAAGGACTCCTATGTGGACCTTGTTTGAAAAGTTACTTGTGCTGCTTCAAGTGCCTACTTGTTTCCTCTCCAGCCATTTGTTCTTATTCGTTCTTAGGTTGTTATCTGGATGTACTTTTCTCAAGGACAGTTTCTTAGTTCTCTTCAATGGTGGGTCTATTGCTGACCCCTTTGGTGCCTTCTTCATATTGACCAGATTGTTTTTCCTTAGGAAGTTAAAAAATCCCCCTGAAAGACTAAGTCACATTATATCCTGGCTATTGTCAATTCTCCCTGCTGTTGATTAAGTATTTCCCTTTTGAGCAGTTTCGCTGAGAGAACATATTTTTAATCGCTTCCCATTCACGGTGCTCACCTTCACCACCAAAGACTCAGACATTAAAAGCTCATCTGTCACTCTCTACTACCATTGCCCCTGTTCCCACAGCCCTTAATTTAACGTTCTTAACTTTTCTTTTTTAACTTAACTTTATTTAGCTTTCAAAAAAAGAGAACATGTTCAACTTAATTCTTCTGATTGCATCTCTCTACTGCTATTTATGAAGCTCTATAATTTAGGGATAACTATTCTCTTTTTTCCTATGCTGAACTCCTGTGATCTCATTCATACATCTCCTTAAACCTATTTCCTTCAGGAAGTCCTTCTTCATCAGGTCCCTCACAATGAAATCTAGATTCCTCTGCTAAAATTTAAGTTCTGGGTTTCTCCCCAAATAGGTACTTATTGGCACCCTCCTGAACCTCTGTTTTCTCTGAATGTGGTCTGTTGGAGAACATGAAAGGAAGAGGTCTTTTGTATCAAACAGATCTTTTCCAGGAAATTATTTTTCCAAACATGAAATGTTACAGGAATACAAGCCAATCTAAACTTAAACAGCAAAGTGAACAATTTATGAGACTTAACTAACACAACTCAGAGCCAGGAATTAGGACCTGGAAATATTTCTGCTCACTTGGACAACTGAAAATGTTTTACACAGAGAGCACACACTGAGCCTGTAACTGAATGTTCTGTAATCCAACAACTTTTCAAAAGCTGCAGAAGCAAGTGCTTACCTCAAGAAACCACAGCAGGACATCAAGTAACAAAAAGTTTGAAGACATCACTCTGAAAGCTCATAATTTGACCTCTGGGTACAAAAAAGGAAGGACCATGTGCCTTCTCATTTTCCATGCTAATAACTAAGATACCACTTCACAAGATTGCTGACTACTACATTTGCAGAGTGAACCAAGAATTTCCCTTCAAAAGGTATGTCCTTTTTGCAGAAACCCATAAAACCTGACCTGATCATTCACCACATTCCCCAGCAAAACTGTTTCCAAAGCTTATGCCTGTGGCCCTGCATGTGTCTGCCCTGCACTGTCTGCTAATTGGACCTAGAATGTGCTGAAATAGTCAGCTGGAAAAGAGCCACCTTATCTTTGTGCTCTGAAATAATTTTTAAAAGGGAAAGAAACTCCTGTTGTGAATTATGAGAATGAGCATCACTCAAATACTGTTAATAGGCTGATAAGAATTACCTTTTAGTCATGCCTGTAATACTTCAATCAGCAAGGACTCACCTCCTCTCCCAGAGCCTTAATTTAAGAAGTTTTTTTATTTACAGAATTGGTTTCCAGAGATATATATTAGCACATTTTTTCAAAACAGATAAACATTGCCAAAATAATTAATAAACACATCTTTCCCTACATAGCCAACCAAGGTCTCAGTTCTGAAAACTTGTGCTAATAATGAATGACACACCGCAGCAAACTAATTGTATGTAAAGTCATTGGGTGTATGTTTAAGAATTTTAATTACTGTTCTGTGATTGCTTTATATTCAATATGTAACATGCAGGTAACACAGCCTTTATGATGATAAGCTGTTTAATTAGAAAGCCGAGATAAGAAAAAAATGCCTTCAAGTTACAGAATTTATTCACGCTGGCTGTGTGTTAACTTAAGCACGCAGTTTTCCTCAGTGAAATGCTAATTCTGCCTAAATCTTTGTTTCTTCACATTACATCAACTGCTTTATTTTCCTTTTCTTCTCTCTCTTATGGATGTCAACAGCACAGTTTAATGAGATCACGACCTCAACCTGTCTTCAATCTCTGTGCAGGTCCACGCAAGCGAGCGGAGCCCCACACACCACAGACAGCGCAAGGCTCCCTGTGAGCTGAGACCAGCCTGGGCTGCGCCCTGGCTGCTGTTACCTTTTCAGTAAACTGTCTCAGAGGATGGCCATTGATTTCCTAGTTATTATGAACATGAAATTATTGAATGACAGATGATAGAGTGTTAGGTCCTACAAGTATTTTCCCAAATGGGTTATCTAGCTGGTGTTGCCATGGCAATGAGGCTGTTTGACAGTGCTTACAACAAAGAAGTCTTTGCTCAGAATTCAGCTACAATATAGCTCCTTGCTTCCTACTTTATCCTTCCTGGTCTTATCCACCATCTCCTCAATGCCTTCCTAGCCTGTCCCTCCAGCTGGCTGCTCCAACACCAACCAGAGCATGGTACCACTGCCAGCCATCAGTCTTCCAGGAAAGCACCCTGCCCAAGACACTTTTGCCTAAGATAATGTCTGTTCTCCTAAGTAATAGGTCTCACAGTGCTAAGTCCACTGGAAACACAAGCTCTGCATCAGGACACACAACTGAAAGCCTAGGAGGAATCATGGTCACAAATCAGCCATCACCTTGCACCTTCAAGTCATAATTTTTTTGTTTGGTTGGTTGGTTTTTTTTCCTAAGTGCTTTTTCTATCAGCAGGACACAGCCTGAACAGCTTAAAATAAAACTCAGCTACCCACCTTCTCCAAGTGCTTTCACATTTGCTCAACTTTTCTAATCATTCCAGAAAATGCCTCTTTTGAGCTTCTGACTCCCAAAGAAAGCCATTTTGTGAATCCAAAATTATGTGCAATAATAGGTTATTTCACATAAATTGACTCACTCACATTTTAATTCACTGTTAAGTTTTCCAGAAAGACAGTGACAGGAAAGGGAATTATTGAAGCGGCTCTGGCTTGTTGCAGTGAGGTACGACAAAGCTGTAGCCAGAAAGGCTCACGTGCTTGAGTTTTGCTGCCCAGGTTGGTAACTGCTCTTCACTGCGCACATTTAGGATCTTTTTTCACTTTGCTCAGGCCACAGTGAATTTTGCTGTACTGTGTTCCCGTGCCATGTGAAGATGAGCAGCATCTCAGCTGCCATCGTTTGAGTTGCCATATGTGGATGAGAAAAGTGTTATGGAATGCACCTACATTTTCAATATACACCAAGTTATCTTGCTGGAAGGTAGAAAAGTACACTTGGGAAAGCTGAAAGTAGGACCCATTGTGAGAATATAAATTAAAAATGTGCCCAGATATTCCCTGATATCCTTACCAAATAAGAAATATTTTTTTCCTCCAATCTCAAATAAAAATCTATTCCAAAAGGTGTGGGTTTTGTCAAGATGGAAAAGTACAACTAAAAATCTTTGGAGCACACAGAAAGTACTGACTGGATTCTCAGGAGAAACTGAGAACTAGATATGGAATGAGAAAACAGATATGTTTCTACGATAAAGCTTAAATGTTCGGTCTGTGCCAACTATCTTGTTTCTGGCCAGAAGTATTTTAGGCCTTAAAATATTTTTAAGTGCATTAAAAAAAAAAAAAAATTCCTGGTACAGCCACATCTGCTCATAGCAGCATTTTTATAGGACAGCCTCAATTAGAGTTGGCTCTTGATGAGTCTCATCTAGGCTGTGCTGCGCGAAGCAATAAACTAGGCACTGAAACACATGGAAAGATGCAGTTTCATGCTGCCACCAACCCCCACTGTCATATTTTCTCTCCTCTCATACCCTCCTTCTAGCATAAGCAAAGCTGTAAATGTTTTAGGGCTCTGTGATAGTCCCTGAGAAAAACAGGAAGCATATGCAATGTATTTTCACAGGGAAAAAAAAAAGGAGATCCTAATTTCTAAAGTGTGCCTTCTGTCCAAAGTATACCCTTGACACTAACTCGACTGTGATGCAAATCACTTTACACAGATTACTCAGCCATAGATGATACCAAGGTACCATAAGAAGGGTATTAGTCAACAATTTCTCACGAAGTCCAATTATATGTTTTCTATA
Source organism: Empidonax traillii (assembly GCF_003031625.1). Taxonomy (NCBI): domain Eukaryota; kingdom Metazoa; phylum Chordata; class Aves; order Passeriformes; family Tyrannidae; genus Empidonax; species Empidonax traillii. The sequence continues at coordinate 528,054 of NW_020955581.1, forward strand.
TAATTCCCTGGCTACCCACTAAAATTTTGCTGATATTAGCCAATCTAAAAGGCATTTCAGGGACCAGGAGCACAGATAATATCCATTACAAAAACATTCTGTGGTTTCTGTAAAATCTAAGTTAAATGCACTATAGGGACTGGAAAGCTGCTACGAAACTGCAGATTCAGGATCTATACAAAACAAAGACACTGTGTCAATAAACTCTTCTTTTTATATGGAGAGACATCCAAATATGTGAAGATCAAGCTGAAAAGGATGCATCCAATGGCATAACACTGCACTACTTCTGAGCACCTCTTTGATGTAATTGCGAGGACCTGCCTGGCCCATAGACATAATTGATTTTTTTCAGGTTTGTCTCAAGTTTTTCAAGCAAATACAAAATCAGTACAAAACACATGCAAATATTAATTGGAAAAAAAAAAAAGACAACAAACTTTTTGGTAAAATCCCCTCCCCTTCTCTCTTCTCGACCTAATTTTCAAAATGTGTCCCTTCTGAAGACATTTAAATGGCTAGAAGGTTCAAGGCGCAGGTAATGGCCCTTCACCTGCAGTTCACAGGTTTGACTTCAATCTCAGTTGGTAGTGAGTGAACATTATTATGATGAGACAGCTGTTCAATGGTCTGTCTGAAACAAGCTGGCAGTTTCAGTCAAGTTCCTACTAGGCAGGCATTTGCATCATTAAAATCACACCACTTCATTTGATAACCTTGTTGAGAGTGTCAGCAAAGAGGCCAAGGATAGAGTGGACTTGAGCACTGCTTTATGGTCTGCATGAGAATCAAAAGAGCTTTGGCTACTTTAGGTTTGATGTATAGTGACAATTAACAGGGAGAAACACGAACTATCATAGCTTTCACTGAACTGATTCTAGGCAGAAGACAGTTCTCCATCTTGCCAAAAGCATTTCAGCCAACTCTTCTTTAAAGCTTTCAATTATTATTAAGAATTTTCTCTCTCATATGAATTCTCGTAAAATGAAAAAACACCCAAAAGACTTGAGGGGGAAGCAAGTCCCTACAAAAAATTGAAAAGACCAGTATTTTTAGAGGGGCAAGGGCATTCCTTTGGTTTTCGTACAGACTTTATACACTGTTTCCAAAGAAAAAACTCAAACTGTGGTTAAATAAAACAAAACAAAACAAAACAAAACAAAACAAAAAAAAAGAAAAGAGCAAAAACTGTAAAGGCTTGGTATATTTCTTATATTTCTTGCTTTTATTGATTTATGTTACAAAAATGGTATAAGAGAGTAAGTACAGCATTGAAACAAAATGTAACAAATTGACCTAATTACTACCTATAACTAGGTCAGCACAGACACCTCATAGTCAGTGTCCCAGAAAGTAGGGGATCAGCTCCAGCATTTTTAGCTAGTTTAATAGAACTGTGGCAACCCTTCCAAATACTTAGGACTCTGTGACATCTGGCCTTTGAGTTCATGTAGCAGGGAGCATATTACTTCTGTCATGAGGACCAATTCTGGGACCATTCATGGGCCAAAGAAAGCACAAAGAATGTTACTGGAGCTGTCTGGATACACACCAATTATCATCACTTGGCAAAGTTTTTATGAGTAAGATTTTCAAGGATGTGAAAGAAAATGGTAATTTGATTATGCTTGGCCAAGTTAGTAGACAAAAAATGTACAGAGAGAAGCCTTTAAAGGAGAGATTTAGAGTGTTCCTGAAGCTGTTAGGTGGAAAAAAAATTACACTGCTATGCCGGGAAAACAGGTGCTAAAGGATATTCCTTTTTTTAACTTCACTGAAAGTTGCTTAAAGTGATCTCATTTGATGATGACACTGAAAAGTGAATGAAGAAAGTGAAAAGATACTTCCCTCAAACCCTTTAATTTTAAAATCATGATTACAGTCTTAGTACAGTGCAGTACTGTTTAAACACACTTGTTTAAAGATAACACTAGTAAAGCTTATTTTGCTATTGGCAATCCCAGCAAGCTTTAAAACCAAAAAGAATACATTTGTTCACCAGGAAGATTTTTCCTGTAACACAAATAGCAAATTCAATCTGCTGTTAAAAAAATTACTCCATTCTAAAAGCAATTAAGAAGGGCATTTTCCCCCCAGCTTGACTTGTCAATCCTATTAGACCAAATTCTAATTAAGGGTGGAAAAGTGGCTATTTTATCTGCCAAATGAAAATAATTTAGTGCCAGTTAATGAGGACTGGCTTATACCTGATTAATCATTTTGATTCTGGCTTGTTACAGTGGTAGAAACTGCCTTCAAAAGATACAGTAGGATCAGCAGTTGTTTTCAAATATTTGAAAAACAAACAGAGCTTTCCTTTGTGACCAGGTTAGACATAAAAATATCTGAAAATAGGAGCAAGACAGGTGCAACAGCTTACAGCTAATTTGAAAAATATAAACTACTTTGAACGATAATAATAGTATCTAAACCTGGCAATCTTTTCTCTACATCACACTTGCAACAAGTAGACTGTGACTAACAAAGGCCAAATATCACTCTGAGAGAGGGGAGACCAACCTCACAAATCCTTACTCACATAAGAAGCTTTCCCTCACCATTCTACAGTGCCACATAGTAGTGCTGACATGAAAACTTTCAAAATCAAGTTTATACCTGTCATCAGGTACAATTTTTGAATATAAGCCCATTTCAAGTGTGGATTGGCAAATTCTGCACAAGAATAACAAACCCTACCAGTCCTTCACAAGTGGGTAAGAAGTCATTCAGATGGTTCAGAAGGCATCTTAAGGCAGTTGGCATTCAGTGTGTCAGGACATAGGAGTGCACACAGCAAAAGTACCTTAAAACAGATCACCTACATCTGTTTTATTTCTTACATTCTGGACGACTACACAGTTGTGTAGCATTTGCATTTCTCAGTATCATTTAAAAACATTCAATACTTTCATAACAATGATGTATTCTACTCCTGTGGCACCTCACCTGTCCTTGACAACCATGCAGAAATTGAACAATTACATTTCTCTTTCAATATTTTGTGTAAAGATAAAAATAATGTCAAACAAAGTCCAAAAACCAGATCATTGGATGACTGAAAACTCATCTCATTTTCTCACCTGGACACAGATACCAAAATTATTAACTGGCTCTAAAAAAAAAATTAAACCAAATTAAGTCCAGATTGAATGGGTCATCTTACTACCTCAAGAAACCAGATTTATGACTGATTTAATTCACATGAAGCAGACAGGTCTTTCCATATACTTGCCAGCATTGCAACAATACAAAGTAACTCTTCTACTTCCGCTGGAAAAGCTTGAAAGACCTTAGCATGATTTACTGTTAACACCAAACATGCGGAGATGTTTCTTGGCTGATATTCTTCACATTTATGTAATTTGATTTTGGTATTGTGACTTTAAGTAGGTGATCTTCAGAATCCAAAACAAAACTGGAGAACAGAGGCAAGGGAAAACCACAATTTCCCTTTGGATACCAGAAATCTTTGCAAGAAGTTTAGGCACTTAAAAGTTCAGAAACAGAACTCTATGTTTCTCAAGTACCTGACCAGTTCCTCCTAAACTTTAAACATATCTCCAAGCACTTCAATGATTTTGAAATCAGACAATAGCTGCTTAAAAAAATACAATGGTAACTCAGTAAACAACACTCCAATACTTCTTTAAAGTGACAATTGATATGCTCTTGTTCCCTCTCTGCAGTCATTTAAGGCAGCTGCTGTATTGATATTTTACAGTATTTAGAATTGGTGTTGAAGAACACGTTGTCTGCCCTTTGTGATGCATTGTGGCACATGACACCTAATTTAAAGCAAGTCACGCTGACAAAGGGAGTTTGTTGGACTCTTTATCATACTTTTTAATTTTACCTACATTTCTAGTTTACAAGGGAGTCTCCCTAATCAGTGAAAATTAATGAGGATATAAAAGAATCAGAAAATAGCTTGGATGTTCCCCGTAGCCTATTTACATGCGTGTTTTACAATTACTTAAAAGAAAACAATCTAGATGCTTACTTAGGATTCCTTTAGGATTCTGGACTGTACTTACATATAATGTAAAAAAAAAAAATTGTTATTAGATATATGTTCAGAACCACCATGATAAGATTGTTAACAATTGTCACAATTAATATATAAATGGACATAAATAGTCCAGGTCACTGCAACTGGAGTGAGAGGCACAAGACCGCTGTGGCACTCCACTGTTCCCTAGTCCAGAATGCTAAGCAGGGGAGTGCTACATGCCCTCGTTCATGTCAGAAACCTGTCATCCCATCTGTTCTAGTCCATTCACACACAAGAGAGAAATGAACTTTGCCACCTCAGTCAGGACAATTCCCAAGCACCAGCTTTCAACTTCAGCTGAGGAAACAGACACTTTGGTTTTAAAACTGTGGCAGCAACTTCATTGCTCTTTAATTTCACATAGTCCCCCTGAAGCACTTCACTACTGAAAAGCCTTTAATATGATTTGAAGCAGATACTACTCCAGGGCTTTTTCATCTTCATCACTTGTTTGTTTTGACCTTGACATTTATTCAATTAGAACTGATTTGCCAATCATGCACGATGCTTCCGAAAGTCCATTTCCATACACCAGTGAATAGGCCCATCCATTTAGCAATGATCTTTCCACATGCCCAAAGTAAAAATCTACAAAACTGAGGAGCATACAAAATAGCCAAGGTGTGTCTCTCACAAGGCATCTGCAATTTTCTTTCCCAGCATTGCTCTCAGTAAATGGAAAGTAGGAGGATCTATGAAAACTTCTTTTGGCAAATAATCAGTTCCATCATGGCCTAACTCTGTCAGATTAATAGGTTCCTTGAAATCTGGGAGGAACATCTCATGTTCAGGAAAGCAGGATTCATCCCCTAAATATCATGGCAGCTCCTCCACAGCTGGGGAAGAGAGGAGAGCACACAGTCCCTATTACATCTCTGTCACGGGCTCAGCACTGGGAGAGGAGAAATTGTTAAAATTGTCAAGTACCATTCACAAATTTATGCCTGTGGAGTTGTTCCTTCTGGAAGAGAACCAAATAACTCATACTTTTTGAAAATTGCTTATGACAGCTCTTCAGTCTGCTTCAGGCTGGCTCTCAGTGATGATTTGTATTTTCATATACTCCTCATACATTAAGAAATTTACACCTGTCAGGTCCTGACAGAGTGTCTCCATCTTCAACCTTTCTGGGGAAAATTCTTTGCTTGCAGACATTATCCAAATAAGTTTCTATCAGAAGTCTGGGTGACATAACAGGTGGGGGTCTAAGAAATATGCAGCAGACAAGCAGAGAATTTTAATGAGAGATAGGGGCGTCTGTGATAGCATAAAAGGGATGGAAATTTCAAAACTGATCCCTGACACTTTAAACTGCACAGGAAGCCCATGGGTAATTCTTGAGAGAATACATAAATGCCTGTTCCAAAATTTTCTTTACTACCTAGGTTGACATCAGAATTTTTATTTCTATTTAAGGGAATCACGCTTGGGGTCAAACAAAGCAGCTCAGAGAACAAGAGTCCTTGCAAATAAGCAGGAGGATGATCATTCCTGCTGGTATGCTCACTGAAAAGAAACGCCTGTTTCCCACAGCCAGTGTGTGACCAGAAGAGAGGCTGTAGCGTGTGGGGGGGCTGAGGCAACCTCAAGTATGGGAGTCCCTGATGAGTCCTTTGGCCTTCAACCAAGCCCAGACCTGAAACTCCTCTGGAAAGCTGACATCCAGGAAGATACTTACTAATCATCACAAAAATACTATACTTTTGAGAACTAGTCAGAAAAAATGTGAGCTTTGTGGCTCAGATACAGTGCTATGTAAATAACATGGTGCTCAGCCCAAGTACTTTGGTGAGATGATCCATTAGCAGTGTTTCCAGCTCAGACAACAAATGCTTGCCACATACTAGCATCCTAGCACATGGCTACTTCAAAAAGCTCACATTTGTCTGCAAGGACAAGTGACATTTCCCTCCCCTCCCTTTCCTCCCCTCCCCTTCCCTTCTCCTTTCCATTCTTAAGGATGCAGGAGGTTTCATCTGTGACTCTACTCCAAATACTTCATTTTCACATGGGAGATGGAATTTGCATGGAAGGCAGGGCGACATGCTGGCAGGAGGCAGTGTGGGCAAGAGGTCACACCACTGCTTGTGTAAGAAAAGCAGTGTGGGACTCCTGGGTGAGACCATGCCTCCATGGTTGGGGATGCCACTTGTCAGAGGCCAACATAATTTGAGGCAGGAGCATGAGGAAGGGAAGCAAGCATCCCTCAGGATCTGTTTCTGACCTACTTTGATTGCTAGCTGAATGAAGACCCAAGAGAGGATGACCAGAGAGGGCTCTCAGCTTCCTTCCCCCCTTTGGCAGTGGAGAGATGAAGAGGTGTCAGTAGCATTGGCAGTGTCATTATGCTCTGTTCAGCAGCAAGCAAAAGACAGAGCACCCACCCACCCCTTTCCTCCTCACAGCCCTCTCTCACTTCACTGTAAAAGAATTCCGTGGGTAAAAGAAAAGGAAAAAGATGTCAAGGACCACATATCACACCTCTCTCACCTTCCTCCCTAGGAGAGCAAACATTTGTATTTTCCCTAATGTTGTAAGGCAATTTATTTCACACCCATTTCTGCTGTAACTAACAGTAGTAACACTACTGGGCAGTAATACTTAATTACCATTGCTTTCATGGTTTAATAAATGGTTGGATTATCAATGCTAAAAAGACACAATTTATCAACTGTAAATTAATGTTATTGAAATTAACTTTGGACCATGAAGAGGTCTTTTAATGTCTCTCATCCATTCAACATTTACTGCTCTTGTTTTATAATTGATGTGCAAACTGCTGAATTATTGGATTTCTTCAATCTTTTTGAATTCTTTATTACCCTATACCTTCTGTTGTACTTTAATGATCTGTCATGCCCAGTTCTTCTAAATAAGGGCTCTGTTAAAAGAAAAGACCTAGTTAACCACTCAACAGATTAATTTTTCTTCTTGTCCAACACCTTCTGCAAGCCTCACTTCTCCCTTCAATTGCCAAAGGAACCAAACCTCTAATTTATCTTAGTTTTTGAACCGTTCTCTTTTTCTTTGGCAAGATGTGCAAGATTGCTTGTTTCCAGCAAGTTTTAAGGGTAAAGGTAACTAAAACATACATGCACACAGTGCTGGAGTTAGACGAGATACTCATGTACTTGCTTGAAAGTTTCCGAAAAGGTCATTTCAATCCCAAAGGCAGTCAAACCAACCCCATTAACAGCACAGTCAGCTGCTTGTTGGCATTATCTTTTCCAAAAGGCCACTCTGAGGTTCAGGCTACTGAATGCAGACTCCAGCTTTATTTCATCTAGAGGTGCTTAACAAATTAAAACTGCTTCTTTGCGTGCAAAGATTTCTCCAGTTAATTGCCACATTTAGATTGTCTTTTTGTGGAAACACTGCTTTACCTAACTGGAGTTGTATTTCTTCCCATGCAAAAGGAAACATTTCTTTCAGGCTTCATTTTTATTTGTAAAACCCCATAGAAAAGCATCTTTCTCCTTAAAAGATGTCAGTTTCCAAGTACTGATGTAAAGGGTGATACATATCTCAAGGCACACAAAAAACCAGAAATTGTATCATCCGGTATCAAGTGACTGTTTGAAATGAATTTAATTAAAAAATAACAAATATTTGTAAGCGGAGACAGACTTTCTATTCAAAGATACAGCAGTCTGTCAGTCATGACACAGCTGATGAACACCTGCTCTAATTCTATACACAGCATAAAGCCTAATTGTTTTGTCATTCCTGCTTATATAAGGGAGCCTCATTGCAGGATTTCAGGATGTGCCAACACAAAGGCTTGGAATATTTTAAAACTGGTCTCAATATAACGCAGTGAAAAAACTGTATGAAAGCAAAAAGACATGAAAACAAAACAAAGCAGCAATAGTATAAGTGCAATAAATATTGTGGGATTTTATCCACCTTTTTTTTTAAAGTGAAATCGTTATTTGAATTGGGAAAAAGAATTAAACTCCCTGTAAATGTCAAAGTAGGCAGGACTACGTTGGGGAAAGTTCAAAATACCATGAAGTGGGACAAAACCCACACAAATATGCAAGGGAACTGAGTGAAATGAAAAACATGGGCAAAATACAGAATGAGAGTAAAAGCAGCTATGGTCAAATTAATTGTGGCTGAGAGAAAGAGCCAAATTAACAAAAATGTGTGAGATGTTTCTGACACAGAAATTAAAAATTAGTGTAGCAAATGAAGTGAAAGTGAGTGAGAGCAGTTAATTGGTCATAGTTAGTATATAGGAGTCCAAAAACCTGTGTTAGTCACCATTAGGGATTGACTGATGCACACTCACATCATAGGAACATTCACTTCATTTTTAATAAACTGAAGTCTTTCCATTTCAAACATTGAAAATTTGCCTCTGATTTTTCAATAGAGGAGATGATCTTCCTTTCTCCCCCTAAAATACTAAAACCAAAGCCCCTAGAAGAGCTAGTATGAGAGTGATCACTCTCAAACTATGCACTAGTTTGAGAGTGATCAGTTCATCCACATAGATTGAAAGGAAGTTTGTAAGCCATGAGGGTGAAAAGCAAGATATAAATACAGTTTGCTTTTTTTTGCCTCAATCTATACAGATTTAGATCAACCAAGACATTTAAAGTAGCTTTTTATTTGGCTGGAACTAAATCCTCTTGTCCTCCATTCAAATATCTCCACTACTTTGTTGATCATGGGGTCAATCACTTTATTACATCATATTTGAAACAAGACTGTAAGAGACACAAGCATTAATAGTTTTTTCAGGTACTTTTTTCCCCCTCTATTTATATTCCATGGTGCTTCTTAAGTGTTTTGTAGGTGAAAAAAAATCAAGGCAGGCAAAAGGTTAGCAGTAGCTGATCATCCCAAATTATGTCTCCTTTTTCTATTCAGTTGATTCCCTAAACCAATACAAAGTAACTGAGAATTATCTCAGCACAATAAATCCACTGCTAAATAATTTATTTCATCATAGTATCATTAATTACCATAAAGTAATTAAAAATGTTTGGGATTGTTTTTGTTTAGTTTCTTATGTTATGTTTTGTTTTGTTTTTTAAACTAGCCTAACAGACAGCTAAAGTAGGTTTAAATGGAATATTGCCCCAAAGTCAAAAATCATGAACAACATCTTTCATTGGTGAGCTTATTGGGCGAATCACTGAACGAGAAGACCAATCCAAATCAGTGTTGTAAACATCCCAATTTAAATTGGTTTCTGTAATGGAAAGCAACTTGTTTTCTCCCAAAGGCACAAAGGCTCTTCAGGCTGCAGATAGAATAGATGCAAAACAGGCTGCTGGTACAGTTCTCTCCTCAGCAGAAGAGACAGCCACGTGTTCTAGTGACTGCTTGGTCTCTGGTCAAGCCAAGTAAAGCATCTTGCACTCACAATTTTATTCTTACAAGTCCTACGAGGAGCGGCTGAGGGAGCTGGAGGTGTTTAGCCTGAAGAAAAGGAGGCTGAAAGAAGACCTTATTGCTCTCTACAACCACCTGAAAGAATGTTGTCGCACAGTGGGGGGCAGTCTGTTCTCCCAGATAATAAGTGACAGGACAAGAGGAAATGGCCTCAAATTGCATCAGAGGAGAATTAGATTGGATGCCAGGAAAAATTTCTTCACCACAAGGTGATCAAGCACTGAAACAGGCTGCTCAGTCACCACCCCTGGAGGCACCTAAAAGATATTTAGATGTGGCACTTAAGGACATGGTTTAATGGTGGACTTGGAAGTTCTGGGTTAATGGTTGGACTCCATGATCTTAGAGGTCTTCTCTAACCTAAAAAATTATATGAATTATATGATTTTCTAGCTGAACTGCCTTTTTCTAACAGGCTATACTACAACCTTACAACCAGATGCTTGAAATCAAGAGATGCTGGCCTCGTAACAGGCTCTACAAGGGGCAAACTACATGTGACACACATGCTCCTTAGAAACACTGTGTGCTGACAGAGCACCCTCCAGCAAGACTGTGAGTCAGTGCCACCATAGCAGTGGGGGAGTTTCCCTCATAGCCACCACCATGCCCTCAGCCTCTGAGTGAGTCTGGCCCTGGGAGACTCCCTATTGCCCTGCACAAGCCACTTTTTAAAGAAACGCTCGGGGGCAGAAAAAAAAGTCTCCTGCTGTGTTCCTGTAAAATGTGACGCATTGGGCATCAGCGGCATCAGGTGACTTTTACTGCAGCTTGAAGTATGCTTGTTCAGCATACCACTTCTTCACACTTCTCACAGTGGATAAGCTACAAAATAAGTGGAATATACGTATTGTAGCTTCATGTGTTGAAAAGTCTGATTCACCACTTTGCAACTCCAGTGGTCTGCCAGTAAGACCTACTGGGAAGTTCTATATCCCACTGCCTAAACTCCACTGAAATACTGCAGTTTCACAGGTTAAAAAAAATAAATGGACAGTTTTGGTGAAAGATGATGTAGAAAAGGACATGATGATATATTTGCTTCTACCTTTTGTGACATTTTCATCTTTTCAGTAAAACTATATGACACTGTCAAGTAAAAGCTGGATGAAATATATAAAAACCGAAGAAAAGGAAGAAAGAAAACACTATAAATATGAGAGGGGAAACCAGCACAGGAATACCAATTTAGGTATTCAATACAAATACCAATACTAATTTAGGACTAAGCCTTTAAAGGAACATAAATACACAGCTCAGAATATTCCACACTCTTCCGTATCGAATAATTTCAGTGTCCATTGTTCTCCTCAAGTCAAAAATTCCCAGAGAATTCTTCCTTTTTTTTTTTCTTCAGCATTAGCTGCAGCATTTTGCTTTTTCTTCATGATCTCTTCAGATAGATTTATAGCAGAACTCACTCTTTGAAAGACATGAAAGTCTTCTCTTTGAAGGCAACAGAGAGCTTTACCAGAAAAAAAGGAACTGCCTCTGCTTTGTTATACCTGGACATTCATTTGAGGGGTACACAGCCCATTTCTCTTGCCTGTGTCAAGAAGCTAAAAAAAAAAAAAAAAAAAAAAAAAAAAAAAAAAAAAAAAAAAAAAAAAAAAAAAAAAAAAAAAAAAAAAAAAAAAAAAAAAAAAAAAAAAAAAAAAAAAAAAAAAAAATAA
>NW_020955581.1:540116-542115 GCF_003031625.1 Empidonax traillii
AAAAAAAAAAAAAAAAAAAAAAAAAAAAAAAAAAAAAAAAAAAAAAAAAGAAGCAAACTAATTATATGGTCCCCAACAAAAAAGATCTCAAGCAGCTGGAACAATTCTTGAGATCTTCTTTCTCTGTCCTTAACACTGAACAGGACTCCTAATACGGAGCAGCCTTTATTCCCTTCATTGAATGTCATGACATTTACACTGAACTCCCATGCAGTTTTAACAAATGGAGAAGCAGGAGGGTACATAGCAAAGGCCCTTAGATCCCCAGAGTATTCCATGCCAGGAATGGCATGCAGCTTTTCCTGCTGAGAGCCAGACCATCAACTGCTGAGGAAAAGATGCCTCCACTGACAGCAAGCCCTAATGTCATGGCTGGGTAGACAACCTTCGCTATGTGAGCCTCTATTCACCAGTGGGTCTGCAGCCAGGCAAGCATGATACCTCTGCTCCTCCTCACAGCTTCTCAGAGGAGCAGGAGAGGGGAGTTAACAATGGCAGAAGGATTGCTCTAATTTGGGGGTATCAGCCTTGCTCAATAAAACAGTGCTCAGCAGACAGAGTTACTAGGGAAGGACACATAGTTTGGGGCATACACCACCAGGCTGTTTCTCCTCTCAAGGCAGCCAAGTACCGCAAAGCAAAATATTAGAAGGAAGCTGACAGATTGAAGAAAGAGAGTACAGAGAAAATAACAGTATTTTCCCACTCCTAAGAACAATGGTGAGGTTAAATGTCCCAAGTCTGCTAAAGCATACAAAATCTTTAGCTTGGCAGTGGAGTTTACAAATGAAATTTTAACAGAAACTTCTGAACCCATCTTATTCCTTAAAATAGAAATGAATTATATAGGCTTGGCTTTCCTTAGCAAGCTTTTTCAGTACTCCATTAAATATAAACCTTATTTCTTTGCCCAGCACACAGCTAATAATTTTTTTAAGCCTCAGGAAAGTGCAAATGCCTCTGGTGGAACTCTTCGCAAGGTGAGTTATATCTACCATCTCTTCAGGAGATAAGCAGAGAGGCTGTCTTCCCCATGCAGAGCACCACACAAAGGGGTTTAACAATCAGATATGCTCAGGAGAAAACACAACATGAAGAGTTTAAGTATAATGTAAAAAGTGCCATGTTTTTACAGGTAATAAAGCAATCATGATCAGAATGCTTGCATCTTTAGCTCACTGTTTTTCTCTACACTTTGCCCTGATTTGAACAATAATTTTATTTTTGCGGCTGATTCTCTCTTTAATATCAAACGAATCAATCTTCTATTCTTTCCATCTAAAATGGACTTGGTAATTTTTAATAGGAGATTCAAAGGAAAGAGCAAAATGTCATTTGTCATTTTTCTTTTTAGCACCAAACAAGTGACGGGAAACTGAAAAAAATGGATTACACAGAGTGCTGGCACTGGCTTCATTTACACTTCTGGTTGTTACACAATGGTTGCTTTCCGATTATAGAGCCATAGACTTCATAAAATAATTTGCCAACCAGTTTTGAAACTCTTCCTCCAAAGCTACTCGCCAGTTTTCTTTCTAACATATTTTGAAGTAAATAAGCCAGGATCTTAACACAATTTAAAATTAAGAAACACGTCTTTTTGCTAAGAAAGCTAAGAAGCACATCTCTAAGAGATATCCACAAGCATTTCTATCTAGCAAAAAGAAGACATACTATCCACATTAAGCTAATGACTGACAGCAGACATTTTCACAGTAATATTTTCAGTCCCCTGTGGCAAGTTTGTGTGGTCACAGAATCTTTCCTTCACCAGACTAGTACTCAAGCTTCCATCTTTCTTTGTCTGCTGTTTCTGCTCTGTCAAACCCAGTAATATCCATTTTATTGCTGAAGTCTTATAAAAAGAAACAGGTTACCCAAAAAGGAAACATTATGGTCTATCCCATTAAACACAGTAAAACTTTAAATCTCACATAAAAATAGGTCATCCAATTACATGGCAAAAATGACATTTTTTCATTGTCCAGTACACAATATA
>NW_020955581.1:543261-560551 GCF_003031625.1 Empidonax traillii
GTCAAACCCAGTAATATCCATTTTATTGCTGAAGTCTTATAAAAAGAAACAGGTTACCCAAAAAGGAAACATTATGGTCTATCCCATTAAACACAGTAAAACTTTAAATCTCACATAAAAATAGGTCATCCAATTACATGGCAAAAATGACATTTTTTCATTGTCCAGTACACAATATATTTACAGGAAAATTACCAGAAACCCCTCAGCTGTATCAGATCTGAACCTTATATTTAGATGCAGTCATATATTACTGCTGATAATGTGATGCCAGTGAATAGATTGGAATTTTTCACTGTCTTTTATCAAGATAAATTGTTCTGTCAATAGCAAATGGCTGGCAAGTATTAACACTCTGCACACTATATGACTTTTCATTCCAAGCAAAAATTGTATTTAATGCTTTTGCACAAAATCTATGGCCATGACTATCCCTATTACCTATTTAACTGCCTTTTAAAAGGAGGATTTATTTCTGCAAATTAGGATCTGGGTAACAAGATGGTATCATGCATCATAAACTTTAAGTCAATACAAGGCAGGACACGTGCAGTTCAAGTGGGGAAATACCTTTCTCTCATCACTTGGTCATCCAGTAGCATTACCAAGCTGTGGTGGGAGCAGCTGCTCAGAGCAGAACTTTATCTTGGCATTCTTCCACCTACACCGCCACCACATCCCACAGTAGCCATTTGCTCATTGGTCTATTACTTTCAATAGTAATTGGCTATTTCACACTTGTAAGGCTTGAACTGGCAGAGTGCAAAGGGCAGCCAAGCAGCCTGTCAGGGTCCTGCACACCGGTCATCCATCAATTATCATCTGCTATTACAAGAACGAGCAAATGCTCTGAAACCTTGTTGGCTCGGATCAGCTTTGCTATGAGTGTAATTTATTCCCAAACCATGTTAAGTTCCTATCTGAAAAATGAGGAGGTTGCTAAGAAATGAGTAACATGTTTGTTGGTTGGCACATGCTGCAGAGAGAGGCAGTGCGAGAGACATTGCTGATTATCTGGAGGATTGTAGCTTCTGCTGGGTTCTGTGGCCACCTGCTGTCCTACACCTACTCTCTTTGCCAAGAAATACTCGAAAGCAGACAAACAGAGTTTGTTTTATAAATGATGACTTCAAAGAAAAAAAAGGTTCTGCCCATAGCAGTCCAGAAAGGCTGGGCCCACTGCCGGTATTTGTTGCAAATTCTGCATCTGCATTTATGACAGAAACACATCTGGAAGGAAACCAGGATAAAGCACTACATTAGGTTACAAAGTTAGGAGGATCGTAATAACAATAATCCCATTTCTGCTTTAACCAGACAGTCTGAGAGGCTTCATTTGCAATGAAGTCAGATCTGATCTCTCACGTCTCCTGCAGCATTTTGTTCTGCCATCTTTTTTATTACTGCTATTTAAAATGAAAAAAGGCATAAAAGATTTTTGCACATCTTATTTCCTATTCACTAGGTGTCCCAATTCTAGGTAATATCATTTAGTATAAGGTGGCTGGGGCTTATTATCTACCAGCTTCTTGTACAAACAACCCAGACAACTCCTTCCCAAAGGCCAAATTGATCTGTTGTCCTGCTAATTTACAAAGTGGTCTCTTGTCTAGCAACTACTTACCTTCAGCAAAGTAAATTATTTAAAAAAAAAAATATAGCAACTCCTTTATGATATGTGTTGTGTTATGTGTGTTGTGCTGTATTGTATGTGTTAATATCATCCCAAGTACTTAAAAAGATGAGGAAAAAAAATCACATACATGTTAAGAGCAAACTGATTTAGAAAGCTGTTAAGGATGTTCAAAAATCAATTCCAAACCTTGAGAGGACATGACTAAGGCTCTTAATAAATCCACCTCCAAATAGATCTAAGAGTTATGTAGCCTTACTAGTTGAATAAATGAAGTGACACCAAAGCATATCTAATTGTAATACATCACAAGATAATCTGTCAAGCCCCAAGTGTTCAGGTCCTGTCACCCTTCTTCATCCATTATTTATACACAACCTTCACTGCCAGTGAAATCCCTATGAAGTATAGCTTGGCATCCAAATGCAGCAGTTTCAGTCACTCAAGAGACAGTCAGGAATCAAACCCGTACAAACCCTCTGAAATCGCTGTTATTTTGCTGGAGAAAGAATTCAGAAATGAACAAACATGCAGAAGCCTCAACTGTTTTCTGCTTTGCTTAATGAACTGAAGAGCTACCACCCCTGTGTCTTTGCAGTGGACATTGTGGCATTCCCTGCTTTATATCCATTTCAAATGGTTATCTGGGGCCCCTCCAGCCTATATTTCTTTATCCTATTTCAGAAAGGAAGGCTTGCCTAGAAACACATCTCAGTGCTCTTAACAGCATCTGCTGTGGTAATAGGCAAGCAAACCAATGGAGCAGTGCAATATTTTTTACTCCAAACTTGCCAAAGATGTGTGAAGGGCAAACAGTTGGACATATTTACATACATTCATGATCCAGAAAGTCTCAGTTCAGCAGCTGCTGCAGCAAAGGCAATTCTTCCCTGTTAGCCTGCTCCACAAGCATGGCTCTGCTTCGCATCCTGCTGAGAGTGATGGGCCATTTGCAGGGGAAGCCTCCAGAGTGATAGCCTGGCTGGGGTTTTTTCACCAATTCTCATTTTAGTAACTGAAGTCAAAAATTCCTAATTACCACTTTATTGCAGAAGAAACAGGGATTCCTCCCCCTTCTCCTCTTCTTCCCCCAAGGTGCACATAAGACACTTCTTAAAGGCAAGAATAAAGATGCACAATTCACAGTTCTTCAGCAATTCAGCCAGGACCTCTGCTTAACTCACAAGGCTGCAATAATAACCACAATCTGTTTCAGGCATGCAGCACTAGAAAATTAAAGGTCCTGTAAATTACATCGTTATATTCCTCCCACAGCCCAATTAAAGGCTTTATTATTTGTCAATAAAGTATCAAATAAAAAAGGTATCCTCCAGATAAGGCAGCTGTTACCATTTGGCTCCAGTGAGCCTTTATTTATATTCCGTAAGTTTGCATCATGAAAGTTGCTGATAGGCCATGCACATTATTACCAGGTGCCCCATGGAAACTGCTTGTGTCCCCAGGGCCAAGTCCTCAATAGCACACGTCTTTTCCAGTACTCATGAAGTCTATTCACACACGGCGTGATTCATGTTATTGCTCTCTGCCTTTGAAGCTCTGAAACGGCAGACACTGCCTTGTCTTTAACACAGCATCCTCCAGCACCACTGATCCCTGTTCTGAGCTGGTACCTGCTCTGGCTGCCTCTCAGTATGACAGGTTGTATGTCCAAAGGTGGCCAGAGACACTAGAAAGATTTTTTTTTTTGTTGTATGCTCCAAAGGAAACAGGACCAGGCCCCTGAGAAATACCTTCATGCTGCTGAGAGTTGCTGTCACACATTCCTAGGCTAAAAAGGTTGGCTGCTGTTTTCTCTAATGTCCATATCCTCCCCCAGCTTCCCAGCAGTAACTGTGTAAAGCTGAAGCATCTCTCTTCTTCCTCATTACCCATTTGCATTGACTTGATTAAAACATGATTTCTTTTTTTTCATGCAAAGAACAACGGTTTATGGGCTTGTACTACGGCTGTATGTTTTCATCCCTAGGAAATAGTAACAGCTCTCTGGAAGCAAGGCATTAAGACATCAACACAGCACTCCCATGGCTTAATGTGCATGAGTCTCTCCCTTTCCCCGTTTTTTTTTTAATTTCAGGCACTTTCTACTTCCTATTTGGGCTTCTGAGTGATACAAGTGTGCAATTAGTGAAAAAAGTCATTAACATCTGCAAGGCACTCTTCAGGCATCAAAAAATCAAGCTATGCAAGTTTGCTTGCTGTTTCTTGTAATCACAACAATAATTTCTTACTTTTGGGGAAAAATAAAATTCCTGTATTTTACTGATGATGGCAGAGCTAAAAATTAATTTAAGATGATAATGCGACATGAAAATAAAAACCTCCTCTGATTGAATTTCAAGGACTCTTCTGTTTAACTAGCTTCAAGAGTCCTTTTTTTGATCATAATAAAATTATTTGCCATATGGTTCAGATGCTTGTGATCCTCTCTCAATGAGAGGATTATGCATGAGATATAATGCCTACTGTAGCTGCAGCCAAGCACTCAGCTGGCTCTGATAATGCCAACAAATGGCTTCATCTATCTCAATGTCACGTAGGAGCTGGTGCGATGTGAATCAGCCCAGAGTACAATTAAAATCTACATCATCTGTGAGAAAGGTGAAGGAGGTTCTGACATCAGAGCTGTGCCAGATTCATCCTCTTTCCATTGTAGCAGAAGAAACATGTTGCCCCTTTCACCCTGTCACACTAATGATGTGCTTTGCACATCCCTTCCTGTGCACAGTAAAGGCAGTAAATCAGGGAGACTCCTATTTAAAGGCTTTGCCTTTATCTGACATTCAGTAACGAGGACAATTTCTAAATTTAGGTGTATTTCTTGTTCCCCCCTCTGTGATGAGATAATGCCACTTGAAGTCTATAAGTGAAATATGTGTAGAGGAGTTTATGATCCATATGGCTGCAAATTGTGACACTATGCAAGAATTTCCTTGTTTAAGTTCCACAATATTTAGTCACACTAATAAAACCAGGCTTGCAAATCCATTTCTTCCACCAAACCAAATTTTATTGCGGAAAATGGCCATAATTCACAACAAACAAGCTTGATATCAAGACACTGATGAACCTCCTCTTCTAGGGCTTTAAAGCCAGTGGGAACCTCTGCAATTATTTTGTTTTATTGTTAGACTCATTAAAGAGAAAACCTACAAATATGTTTTATTAGCATTTTCAAGGACTTAACATAAATATAAGACATAATTACTTATGTCTGGCTCTCAAATTTTATTACAAGCCAGCGTTCTATTACAATATTTTAAGCCTTTGGATATCAGAAATGTAATAGCTTGTCTGGTGGAATATGGCAAGAGACTAGCTAATGTTGTTTTTTCTGTCAATTTAGCTGCATCAGCTTGTAAGGCACATTGCAAATGGTATTGCTAATCAATGCAATGTAGGCACTGGAAAATGAAGATACGCAGTTTTACACTCACTCGTGATCTTTACTGAGATGTAATCAAAGTCTATTTAAAAATCTTTAATCACACAGTACACATGCAGACCATTTTTAACTATCTTCTGGTCAGGACTTAAAGTGCCAGTGCGTGCCCCCGGATTATAATGAAAAATGTATTTTTAAATGCCCATGGTTTTTACTAAATAAGACAAAATGCATCACATTTGGCTTTCCACCGTGTTACTCTAGCTTAATGTCATTTGTCATAATGGTGTTACACTATGATAAAACTAATATGCAAGTACTAAAGCATTATGTTATGCGCCAACACCAAAAAGCTAAATCCGGGAGTGTAATGCTGATTCTCTCTCCATATGAAAACTAGCACCTTGTTGCTTCTGTTAAGCAGTCAGTGATAATAGGAGGTTTTGCCTACATGCCAGCCTGCGCATCTGTAACAAAACTGCTCTTTAAAGTTGATTTAGACAAAATAACACAATAGCTTACATGATACAAGCTTTGGAGAAACATCCAGGTGACATAAAATCTTCTGTTTAATAGCAACAAAAATTACAAAACTTTAAAATTAAAAAACCTAAATCAACTCAGAGCTTCTAAGGAATACTTTAAAAAGCAGATGTCTCTAAACTGAGCAATGCAACCCTTACAGCTGATGTAAAATATCATTGCTCCTTGTGGGGGGCCACGGGCAGGGTGAAAAGAAGAAAATCCAAGAAAAATTTTTTACTGCACCTGCTAGATCTGCCCAAATCTAAAGTTACTGAGATACTGGGTGGCAAGGCTTCCTGCCTCACTGAATAAATACTTCTTATCTCAGACCTTACTCTTGGGTTTTTTCCCTCCCCAGGTAATAACAGCTGGTGACTGCATAAGGATGCACTCATTTATAATTCAGGTATGGGCTCTTCACAACTGTACCAAAGAAACTTTGCCTTTGCAGATAAGACACCTGCAATTATATCCAAGTTCAGCTTCCCTCCTTTACTTAAGTAAATAAGCACACAGTAGCCCATGCTCAAGTTTGAAAACGAACTGCAAGATCTCATAAAAGCAGCCACTCTAAATGACAAATTGTCTTTTCCATGCATCTTTCAGTAGCTCTGAAATATATAAGTTAAACCACAAAAAGGTAAAAAACTTAAAGCCGGAATTCCTGTGCTTTTATTTTGCCCATGTGCACAAAAAAATATTGGTAAAGGTGGCAGATATCCTCCAAAATGAAAAAAAACCCCCACCCTCCCTTGAGGTGAAAATGCCATTGGAAACTATTTACACACTTCCTCTACAGTCCTGAAAATTGTATTACAGCTACCTCAACTCAGCTTGAGAGAGTGATCTACCCACTTTATTATACACTTCTGCAGAGCTCCCACAAATCTAGGAATTTAAGAAAATCCAATGCCCAATCTTGAAAAATATTTATTCAAGTAATGTTTTTGAGGAGACAGACTCTCTTAAAATAATGGAAATAATAGTTTTAGAAAACTAAATCTGAGAGTTTTCTAATAGCAATGGAAAATCTGTTGGCTAAATGTGGCCCTCTAAAGAAGATACCAAAGTTATAATGCAAATAGAAGTACAACAAAGACAGAAAGAAACACCACCATACTACCATATTAAAATTTGAAGGTCAAAAAGCCATTGATTTAATGACAATTAGATTATAAAATTGCTAAAATATTAATTTGAAATCAAACTGCACAATTTCTAGAAGCAAAACATCAAAAATTTCCTCATCTACGGTAAAGTGGAAATTCTTGATGGTATGTGACTTGGCCTAAGCTTTCAATATATTTTTAGTATGTTATACTAAAAGCAACCCCATGGTACAATAATACTTTGAAGAAAATTCAGACAAAGCCAATCTCAGCATTAGCTCCAGGAAGAGAAAGAAAGAAATAAAGGAAAAAAGGAGATGAGTTTGACTACAGGAATAAATGTTATGGCAATCCCATCCTTTAGGACTTGTGTGTGTGCTTTTACTTTGCCCGTGTGCACAATAAAACTGAACTCTGCAGGCTACCACATATACTGCCAGACCTCTGAACTCCCTCTATTCCAAATAACCAGGCTCAGAAAAAGCCACATATAAGAAGTTTGCTTCCATCCAGGAGAAAAAAGACAAAACCCCCTTAGTTAAACCCTCCCATCCCTAACACACACCTACAAGAGAATAAAACCTAGCTTTAATTCTTGAATTATTTGGTGAAAATAGCAGACATTAGATTGACAAGATATAAAGACACACAGACAAAACCATATTATATATGAAATATTAAAAACCTATTCCTTAAAAAACAGCAATTGCTGACTCAATGAGGACCTAGTACAGCCACGTGTTTGGTATGCATGGTAAAGTTTTTATTTCAGGGAGGCTGCAGGGATGGCTTCTGTGAGGAGCTGTTAGAAGCTTCCTCCAAGTCCCACGGAACCCGTGCCAGCCAGCTCCAAGACAGACTTGCCTCAGGCCAAGACCAGGACCACCAGCGATGGTGGTAGAGCCTCTGGGATAACAGACATGCATTTTGCAGCCAGAGAAAGGAGTAAGATTATGTTACCGAAACCATTCTGCAGACATCAGAGTCAGTGGAGGAAGGGGAGGAGGTGCTCCAGGTGCCAGAGCAGAGATTCCCCTGCAGGCTTTGGTGCAGACCATGGTGAGGCAGCTGTGCTGCTGCAGGCCATGGACATCCACAGTGGAGCAGATCCACCTGCAGTCCTTGGAGGACCCCACGCCAGAGCAGGGGAATGTCTAAAGGACACTGTGACCCCATGGCAAGCCTGCACTGGAGCAGGCTCCTGTCAGGACCTGTGGCCCTGTTGGAGAGAAGGGCCTATGCTGGAGCAGGTTTGCTGGCAGGACTTGTGACCCCGTGGGGGACTCATGCTGGAGCAGCCTGTTCCTAAAGGATTGCACTCCGTGGTAGGGACCCATACTGGAGCAGTTTGGAGAATGACTCCAAACCATGGGATGGAATCATGTTGGAGGTGTTTGTGAAAGACTGACTCTTGTGGGAAGGACCCCATGCTGAAGCAGCGGAAGTCATTCCCCTGAGGAGAAAGGAGTATCAGAGACAACATGTGATGAACTAACTGCAGGCCCCATTCCCCATCCCCTGGTACCACTGGTGGAGAGGAGGGAGAGAGGCTGGGAGTGAAGTTGAGCCGATGTCCAGCTAGGGTCAACCCACTACAAGCCAAAATTCAGAATGTGGTAAAGTGTCTTCAAGTCATGATAAACTAGGCTATTAGTGAAGCACTGAGACTTCAGAGAAGAAAAAAGGAGGATCACAGAAAGCTATTTAACATGTGATGCTATATTTTTCTCATACGTGGCAAATCTCCCTTCCTGTGATGTTCTCTGAACTTACTGTTTTAAGTAATTAGGAAGCAACAAATTGTACGGAAAACACTTCTTATCTTAGCACACCAAGCAGTTTAATTCAGTTTCTGGTTAACTCACTTTGAGACATCCAAAATATTTTGCTGCAAGGTTTTACTACTGCTTGCCACTGTTGATAAAATCCACTTCTGCATGCTGCTGAGGTCCTCACCACCAGCTGAGCATCTAGACACGGACAGAAGCAAGAGGTACCACAAAAGCAAACTTTTATTGACTGAGGAAAATGTATTATTTTAAGATTTTTTTGTTGTTGTTTAAGATCAGAATATAATTCTCTTTAGTATGCAAAATATTTCTTCACAGATTATTTAGATCAAAATATCTGCAAGTCTGGGTCCTTAAAAGGTACAAGAGACCGGAAAAGAAGAATGGGTATGTGTTTAGGTTATTGATCAGCTCCAAAACATGCTGTTTTAAAGACCATATTAGAATCTCAAAGAGAATGAGAAATAAAAAAGATGGGAAAAAAGGAAGTTTACTTTTGAGCTAGCTCCAGCGCACCTTTGAGCTTTGATATTTTCCATTCACCTTCTACATCCATTTTTCATTTTTCTAGAACCAGCTGTCTATTCATAAAGCCAGAACTATATTGCTTAATATAGTATCAATATTTCCAATATAGTGCTGACAGATTAGAAAAGGTTGTGGAAAAGCAAATGCACATATGCAAATGTTTTTTAATATTAAATGGAAACATCCCAAAATCTCAAATGATCCATGTGAAATTTTAATTAAAACTTAACAGCTGTTTCAGCTAATTGAAGGATATCAGAAAGGTGATTTCCTTCTCACTGTAATTAAAGAGTTAAGGCTAATTTACCGTTGTCAGAACAAGACTAAATACCAATCTGGTCTGCCTAATTATACAAAAAGGTAAACAGGAAAACTCCAAGACAGACATCAGAATGCTCCCTACCTCAAAAAAGCCCCAACACACATATGCAGGTACTGATCCCCCCCATTCCCATCCCTGTTTTAAAAAAAGTAAACCAGACAAGTTTCACAGTGATCCCTTCTGCCCTATCTTTTCTGGCACGAAGAGGAGCAGTGACCTTTAAAGCAAGTGAGCAGCTCACTCTAATTCTGCTTTGCCACCCTTTATTAATTTTCCCTAGAAGCTGTTTCCATTCCCTTGACTTCACAGCCTTATTGTTTAATATTGTGGGTATACATAAAGGTAAACATATGTTTTGCATTCACTAATGTGGTATTATCTAGTTGTCATCAGTGAAAGAAAAATGCAATACAGATATAATGCTGAATAGCTGTTTTTCTATGACAATGCAACAGTTTTTTCTTCCTGTAGCTTTGAGGGAAAATAAGAGTGAAAAAAATGGTTTTGATCTCTATCTGAAATACATATTATAATATGCAGCATACTTTTAAAATTGTATATTAAATACAATGGTCATGATAACAAATACAGTCGTTCCAATTGCACCTGAACAAAAGTCAGAAGCTATAAGAGTTCAAAGATTTTGTTTTTCAAGCAATTCACTGATTAACAGACAACCTGCACAGACCATGAGAACTTTCCCACTCCACGATTTTCCACCTCCCTTACAATACAGATACCATTATTGAAGAGAAACATGGAAGATCTACCAGAGATGTGAAACCTGGCTATAACTGTCAATAATATTCAGTGTGAAGTTAATTGCTGAAGTATGAATTACGTCAACACTTATAAATACACACACACACTTATATATATATATATATATATATATATATATGTATATATAAAGTTACAGAAGTGCATTACCTCCAACTTGTTTCGTATAACACCAGAGAATTCCAAAGGGAATTTTGCTCCTATCCGGGCATAGGAGCAAAAGTCGTGAGAGATGAGTGAAACACTGCAACCTGGGAGCGGTATTTCCCTGAAGAAAAGTGCATCTATATATTTAACCCACATTTGCACACACCTGAGATTCTGCATGGCTCATGTGCAATCAGCACTAGACCCCAGCAAAAAGGAGAATAACAAGCAGCCCCACTATGCCAAATGTTAACAATAGATCAGGATCACAGAATGGTTTGGGTTGGAAGGGACCTTAAGGGTCATATAGTTCCAATCCCCCCAACAAGGGTAGGGACACCTTCAAATAATCAAATTCTCAAAGCTCCATTCAACCTAGTCTTGAACACTTACAGGGAATTTTCATAGGTGTTTGATCCACCATGTGGATCAAGGAAGTGCCAATGCAATATGGAAGGCATTTTGGATGTCTTTAACAAAGACCAGTGCTGGTGGGAATGAAGAGAGGTCAAACAATCTTAGATTTGAGCAGAACCTAAGCCAACAATGAGGCATTGTGTGCTGAATACGATCTGTAGCCAGACAGCTCTGTTCAATTTATTAAGACTATTTTAAATAAACACAAACAAAATACAGAGAGACAATCATATACTGAAAATACTAGAGACAAGTTTGCAGTAAGCACACTTCCTGCATTTTGCTGCACAAGAATCTTTACATCAACTCCAGTCGCACTCTAAATACTAACCACTCTGCTTTTATGCTCAATTAATGTGACTTAATCCAGCCATAAGCAGAATATTTCAGACAACTAGATTGTGCTGGGATTCCCCTGCCTCCTTGTGCTTCTGCTGACCTTGACAAATCTCTTGGTTCTCTTCCATATGACATAATTTCCTACATCTTTCTAAATGGCCAAAAAGAGACAATGAACAGCAAAAACTTAATGAGGAGTTATAAAAGTGTGCTTGAAAACCATCTCTGACTAATTAATTTCAAAGAAGACAATAAAAGAATAGCAATTTTATTCTCTACAGAATATTACAAAGACAAATTGTATGCATTCTATTTTGGCTGCTGTGCCCTTTGTACAAGCAGGTCTTAACTCTCAGGTCAGTGGGAACAGCTTCATTCCACTGCTTTCTCACTCATTCGTTTGTGCTTAACCCTCTGCATAGATGTTGTGGAAAATCTTCATGCAGATTTATCTCAGGAACATTTACAGAAATATTTACCTTTACAGGTATCATCCCATTGGTTTACTTCCCCTGATAAGAAGCTACTAGAAGCAAATTATTTTACTACTCATCTTTCTCTGTCCTGTCAAAAGTACATTTAACACAATCTACGTGATGAATGTGGTCTCATGAGAAGTGGGAGGGAAAATTAATTGGGGGGGTCTGACAATGAAAAGATCATTTGTCATTACTGAGCTGAGCTGTGCCAGCAAATGACCGTATTGTTAGACCCCAGTGGCTGCTACCCATTTTCTGCCCCTTCCTTTAGCAAACTCCTCCTTCCTAAAGCTCCAGTTCACTCTGAATGAAGGTTATTAGCAATACTAACCAGCCGGAGTGGGGAGCTTGGATGCAGTGGGGGTGGGATGTGAATTTGTAAGAACTAATTTGTCTAATGTTCAGTAACAAAGGCAAAGCGTCTGTGCTGTGAATTAATACAGCATCAATCACTGACTAACTGCTTCAGTACATGTAATGAGAATATTCCCAGGCCAACCCCATGGTCGCACAGACAGCTGGGGAGATAATACTCTGAATTGAATTTTTATTTTAATGCAACTCCCATCCTCAAAGCAAGGAAGAACCTAGGGAGACTATCTTTGGTATGTATGTAAGTGTGTGTATATGTATTCATTTTATATAATTTTATATAAATTCAATATTTTATATATATATTTACGTATGTATCTATAGACTCCTGTCATGTACATAACAGCCTTGCAGAAAAATCTTAGAATTAAAGTATTTATTTCGAAAAATAATGCCTGGTAGTTAGGTGTTCAGATGACTGTAAGGTTCCTGGCTGAATGGCCCTTTTCTTTTCATTTTCTCTGAGTTGTTTTACCTTCTCTCCAGTAGATGTTTTTAACCATGTAGTTAGGTCATCTTATTACAATTTTAGTTTGCATAAAAACAAAGAATATCTGAATAATATCCAGAAGAGGGTTGGTTTTTTCCTCCCCTTCATTTGCTGCTCACATTAAGGGGAGACACAGAAACATGTATTTTAATACCTTCACATTAAATGCAGTCACACTTGAAAAACATATCCACTCACATTTCTTTAACAAGGACATTTACTGTTTGCATAGTAACAGCCTCCCACTATTTTCAGAAGAAAGAGCAAATACATTTTTTGATGTTAAAAAAAAAATAAATCGTTGCCCACCAAAAATGCATCTAGTTGATGATCACCTGGCATAATTAGTGAATGCACTGGGCAACTCACTGCACTGCTACCTTTGGAAAAAATGAATTCTCTCTATAAAAAGGTTTATCAGGGAGAATTTAGGACTGACAGAGAAACCTAAAGAAAAACAACAACAAAAAAATCCCCAAAGAATTAAGGAGAAGTAGAAGACAGACCTTTATTACAAAGGTAAACATGAATGTGCCCACTTAACTCTCTATACTGATTGTGTGCTAGAGCGCAACACACACAGACTACTTGATCTTCAGCCCTCCCAACTTCAGAAGGCTGCAGTGAAGTAATGAAGATATTTTATTCCTTCCCAAGTCAGACATGCTAAAGAATCAGAAGCGTTGCAGGTCATTACCAGAGCACTCTCATCACTCTCCCACCACTGCCTATTTATGTTATTACTCTGCTAAATATTTTGCTGCCTTCAGCAATGTATTATTGCCTTAGAGACATCTAAATGCCTCCTAGATCAAACCATAGGCTTTCAAGGGTGAAGGGTATGCTGCAATACAGTCTAAAAGCCTAATCTACAGACTTCACCCATCTTGTGCTGCATACACTGTTAGGCACAGGTCTGAAATAACACAAAACCTTCCAAACAACCCACTGCAAAGTAAAAACTTGTGAATTCAAGGTGAGTTTAGGACCATACTATCCTCTGTCAGACAAGCCCCTCACTGTCACAACTCTGTCTCTAAGCCACTGTGACACTGGGGAAACAATAGTGGGGAGCAAACTGTGGCCTACTGCATTGGGTTTGTGTGGCCAGGTTTTGGTACTGGGGTGCCTACAGAAGTGGCTTCTGTGAGAAGCTGTCAGAAGCTTCCCCTGTGTCTGGTAGAGGCAATGCCAGCTGGCTCCGGGATGGACCCACCGCCGGCCAAGGCTAAGCCAATCAGGAATGATAATAACACCTCTGTGCTAACATATTAAAGAAGGGAAAAGAATTTACTGCAGGGATGAAAACTGCAGGCAGAGTGAGTGAACATGTGAACAACAACGCAGACACCAAGGTCAGCACAGAAGGAGGGAGAGAAGGTGCCCCAGGCGCTGGAGCTGAGGTTCCCCTGCAGCCCATGGTGCACACACCATGGTGAGGCAGCTGTGCCCCTGCAGCCCATGGAGGATAACCAGGGTGCAGAGATCCACCTGCAGCCTGTGGAGGAGCCCATGCCAGAGCAGGTGCATGCCCAAAGGAGGTTGTGACCCCATGCAAAGCCCATGCTGGAGCAAGGTCCTGGTTGGACTTGTGGCCCTGTGGGAGACCCATGGTGGAGCAGCCTGTTCCTGAAGGATTGCATCCCATGGAAAAGTGACCCACACTGCATCAGATTGTGAAGAATTGTTGCCCATGGGATGGACTCACACTGGAGAAGTTCATGGAGGACTGTCTCCCATGGGAGGGACCTCAGGCCAGAGCAGGGTAAAGACTCCTCTCCCTGAGCAGCAGCAGGAACAACCTGTGATGAACTGACTGTAACCCACATTCCCCATCTCCCTGAGGTGCTGGAACAGGAGGAGGTAGAACTTGAGAAAGAGGAAGGGGTAGGAGGAAAGTATTTTTAAGGTTTATTTTACTTCTCATTCTCCTGGTCTGATTCTACTAGTAATAAAAGTAATTAATATCCCCACTTTGAGTCTGTTTTGCTTAACTCATGAATCCTATGTTGTAGGATTGTATTTTCTCTCCTCTGTCCAACTGCAGCAGGGAGTGATAGGCTTTGGTGGGTACCTGGTGTCCAACCAGGGTCAACCCACTCCACCCAGTGTTTCTGAATCAGGACAGTTTTGAGAAAATATTATGATGTGATATTCTGGAAAAAAACATGCTAGAATATGGCACTGGGAGATACTTAAAAGTAGCTTCAAACAGAAAACAAAATTCCATCTGCCTTTGAGAAAGCAACAGAGGGGGCTAGGGGGAGCCATGGCTGCCCAAGGTAGCATACAAAGAAAATTCCTCTTTTTTAGTGAAGAAAGGATGAGCTGCAGCCATCCTCTCCCAACAGGCTTCAGTGTAACCCCTGGGAAAGGCTGAGGTTTGTTTTCCTGTGAGCTAGAGATGCTGGAAATAATTGCAACTGAACTTTCATTTAAACCCATGTGCATTTATCAAAAGAAATTATATGTGTGTATAGGAATGGTCACACAGCATCCTGACCAAGCAGGATACCACCATACTGGTTAAATGAAACAATGGTTAAATTGAACACAGAGCAGAAAAAAAAAAATTTGTATTATTTAGCTGTGGAGCAATAACTTACTTGATAAGATCAACTGAGAACTATTTAACATGTACCTGAAATGTCCCTTTATCCTTTGTATGTCCCATAAAAAACATTTTTGATAAATTTTATACATATAAAGTATTAGGCCTTTAATTAGATCATGTACATATACACTATTTTTATTGCTGGAAAAAGTAGATCCTATAGCTCCAATCTGAATTTACAGAAAACATAAGCCTTTTTTACTCAAGAGGTACAATAAGCAGTCTATAGCATCAGTCCAGGATGAGCTCTAGGAAGGAACTGTGATTCAAATACAGAATTCTTTCCATTGCTGTGATGGCAGAAGGAAGTAATTTATTGCAACTAAATAGAGACTGCAGTGTATTCCCTTTTTTTTTCTAGTAGCTGGTGGGTTGAGGCAGGTGCAGGAAATAAAGGCTGCATATGACAACAGCTCCTCTTCTTCTGCCCAGCTGGAAGGAGAGCTACACACAGCCTCTCTCAGCCCAGACTTCAATTCCCAGGACAAGAAAAAGGGCTAGAAAGATTCTGTCTCCTTGGTCTTACAAAATGGTGTCCCTGGACCTCTTTTGCAATTTGGTTCCTGAGGAAAAAAAAAAAAAAAAAACAAAACCAAAAACCAAAAAAAAACACACAAAACGATGACTCAGAGGGGAAGCTCTGCATCACAAACTGAAGAACTTCCTCTCCTTACATGTCTTACTTTGTTTCAATCCTTTTATATTAAAAGAAAATTCAAAGGAATATGATTTATAATTTATTTAAAGGTATAAACAAGAAGAAGAGCCTGTTATTCATTTTAAGTGTATCTTTCATCAGCTAAGTGCCAACAATTCAAAAAATTATGATGGTGAATGGCAGCTATTATTGCCAGTATAGCCTTCCCTGTCAGAATACCTTTAAGTATGTGTTACTGTTGACACCACCTTCAGAATGTCTACAGGCCTACCCATTAAAAAAAAAAAAAAAATCGTAAACAATTAAACTGTTGGCAGTGAATACATACATACATTTTGTTAATTTATTCCATGTTTCATACATATGAAGGGAATAAAATTAAGAATAATTATTTCTCAATAGAAAATACTAAAGTGGACACAGATTGTGGGTTTGTACACTACTTCCTTGTGGGAAAACTATAGATAAGATTACATTGTTGTAATTTTTATGAGGAAACAGTATTTATCAGCCTAATCAAAAGTGGGTTTGTCAACATTCCCAATGACAATTGATGTGAAAATGAAAGTCATGCATTCAGGCAATCTAAATCATCAATGATTTATCTTCTGCTGTTGTTGGATTTTTTGTTTTGTTTGGAGAGGTTGGGTGGTTTTGGGGTCAGTTGAGTGTATGGAATTAAATCCAACTCCTAATCTGGTGAGTTATCTATGGTGTGCAAGGCAGACACCATCCATTATGTAGCATCATTGAGTGACAGTATGAATAGCAGTCTTTGCCAGTTAAAGCTGTGATAAGACCTGAATTGTGAGAGAAGTTCCTGCTCCAGAACGATACCTATTGTTCCAGCCATCAGTTTTGGCAGCAAGACTGATTCAAAGATAAGACGTCAATGATGCTGGCGTTCTACATAGGAAAATACGAGCAAATAATCAATTCATCTGCATGTAGAAAGACATCTATCAAGATAATTTTTATTTTAATAAGATCCAGTGTCATGTTTTTAAAATTAATAACTTAAATATAAAGAATTTCTTAAAGTCAGGATCTGATCCAGTGCAGAATTATTCTATATTCAGTATTTGCATCCTCATGAATGATAATTTCTGTGAGTAACTCTGGTAACAGCCCTCATCTCAGCCTTACCTCATCTGTAACTGCGTTGCTGCTCGTGCGTACGTCTGCTTATCTTCAAGTAGCACTCTGCTGTTAGCCCAGCCCTCTGCCGGTCTGAGCACTAAGCGTGCGTATTTGTCCCCAGCAGGGATGCAGGAAGCGTTGTGCGGGAGCGCAGGACGCCACTCGTGACCGCGACCCGCACGCACGGCCGCGGGACACGCAGTGCCCTCGCCGAGCGGGGCCGTCCAGCACCGCGGACAGCGCCGGGAGCCCCGCGGGCACAGGGACGGCACCACCAGCCCTCGGGGGTGGTGGCACACTTGCGGCACACGGTATAACCCCAGTTATCTGCAGAACGCCCTCAGTAACAACAACCACAAAAGGATCGGCTGAGCTCTTTCGGAAACAGTTGCCGAAATAGCAGCTTAAATGACCCAAGGCACTTAATTTCCCAAAGTTTCCAAAGAGCTTTCTATAACCCCCCTCCATCACAGTCTTTTAAGGAAAATAAGTAACTGTGGGGCAAAAGACAGTCATGGAATTGATTCAAAAATTAGTAAGTGAT
>NW_020955581.1:560725-565281 GCF_003031625.1 Empidonax traillii
CTGCAGAACGCCCTCAGTAACAACAACAACAACAAAAGGATCGGCTGAGCTCTTTCGGAAACAGTTGCCGAAATAGCAGCTTAAATGACCCAAGGCACTTAATTTCCCAAAGTTTCCAAAGAGCTTTCTATAACCCCCCTCCATCACAGTCTTTTAAGGAAAATAAGTAACTGTGGGGCAAAAGACAGTCATGGAATTGATTCAAAAATTAGTAAGTGATAGGAAACAATGAGTAATGGCAAGTGCTGCTCCTCAAAATGAAGAAAATGTAAGAGTGAATGCTCCTGGGCCTGCTGCTGAGATGGGGACTATTTATTCATGGCTTGGAAATGAAATAGCACAAGTTAGGAACTCTGCTATTGTGAGCTTCTTGGGGCTTTTTTACTGGAAGTACTGGGAAGTTTTACAATCTTCAAGTAGCTGAAGAACCTCAGTGATACTACAAGTGGTAAAATGAAAATGCATTACAAAAAGAAAAATAAATATGAAGAAACAGATCTCAATCTACACTACAGGACTGTGAGATAGTTTTTTACAATAGAAAAATGAAGGTAAAGAAGCCCTGCAGAGACTCTTACAGCAGGGTAGACTGGGCCAACTCTGGATGTACATACAGACTGGGGAATGAGATGCTGGAAAGCAGTGCCATGGAAAGGGACCTGGGGGTCCTGATGGATGGCAAGTTGAATATGAGTCATCAGTGCCCTGGCAGCCAGGAGGGCCAACCGTGTCCTGGGGGACATCAGGCACAGCATCACCAGCCGGTTGAGGGAGGGGACTGTCCTGCTCTGCTCTGCACTGGAGTGGCCTCACCATGAATACTGTGTGCAGTTTTGGGCAGCACAATATAAGAACAATATGAAGCTATCAGAGTGTGTCCAAAGAAGGGCCATGAGGATGGTGATGGTCTAAAGGCGAAGCCATATGAGGAACAACTGAGGTCACTTGGCTTGTTCAGTGTGAAGAGGAGACTGAGGAGAGATCTCACTGCAGTTTACAACTTCCTCACGAGGGCAAGAGGAGGGGCAGACACTGGTCTCCTCTCTGTGGGGACTAGTGACAGGACCCAAGGGAATGGTATGTCTCAGGAGAGGTTTAGGTTGGATATTAGGAAAAGGTTCTTTACCCAGAGACTGGTTAGGCACTGAAACAGGCTCCCCAGGGAAGTGGTCACAGCACCAAGCCTGAGTTCAAAGCATTTGGGCAATGTTCTCAGGCACATGGTGCAATTCCTAAGGCTGTCCTGTGCAGGGTAATGAACCCTGTGGTCCCTTCCAAATCAGGATATTCTGTGCTTCTATGACAATTAGGCAAATCTTTTTATCATATATGCAATTGTACCATTTGCCTCTGTATATATGAAATTACTCTTAATTCTTTTCTAGGAAATATCTAAGAGAAATCATCTGTCACAATGATTGACTAAATTTCACTTAAACAGACACAAGTTGATGCAAATTAAAGTCCATAAACAGTCTACGTAATTCCCATAGCATACCACATCCTGATTACTCAAATGCAAAAGTTGAAGACCATCAATTTCAGCTCTTCAAAATTTATGCTTTTTCTACCATCATTTACTTAGAAATGAAATTCATCAGACGACAAATTATTTATTCTTTTTCCTTTTACTAAATTTCTTCACACTGCAAGGAAAAATGAGGGATATAAAATATAAAAATATAAGCATAGATCATACACCAGGTATATTTTAATGTCTATTAGTGTGTTCAGGAAAAAAAAATCACAGGAAAACAACTGACTGAGGTTCTAAGGCTGAACCAATAAATAGAAGAGTATAAAAAATTAACAAAGTTCAGAACTTTATAGCACCCAAACTTATATGCAAGTTAGAGGGAATTTCATACAGTTATTCATAATTAGATAGGATATACTAAAAATGGACCAGGTTCCTCTCTTTCTCTATTGCATAAAATAAAATGAGTTTTAAATTAAAGAACAATAAATGCAGAAAAAATATAGAGAAATATTTCTTTTACACAGTCAATGGAACTGGCTTTAACCAGGTCATCAAGATAAAAAACATAGCTATGTTTTTAAAAAGAACTGAATAATTTTATGGTTGCTAATAACATTTGTAGCTATGCAAGGTAAGACAATAAGGGTAATTAAATCTCATGCTTCAGGGTGTAAGACAATGAACTGGAAGGTTTAGAAAGAAATGTGCAGTGTCAAGCAAATGGGTAAGATGCATTAGCCATTTGGGAAGAGATTTTCTTCTTTTAAAATATCAAGAAATAGCCACTGCCAGAGGCATGGCACCAAACTACAGAGACCTGGTGTCTGATCTGCTGTGACAAATCCTTCATTATTATGAGTTTGGCTTTGATAGACAATAGATTCTCCTGAGTTTTATGGAGCTGAATTCAAATTAAAAGCACATGCTCTATGAAAGCATAGCTTGGAGGAAGGATCTGAAGGACAGAACTGTTAGCCAGTAATTAAGAGTTCTGTACTGTGCTTTCTGGCAGCAATTATTTTAACATAATTCTTAACAGAGTCTATTAAAGAGGAAATGCCAATTAGCAATAGCTTATTGCACAACAAAAAAACGACAGCCGATATAATTTACTGCCATAAACTACACTGAGAATTGACTGCTAAAAACAAGATTGGACGGTTAATTAAAAACGGGGGAGAGGGAGGAGAATCTACATGCACTTAACAAGAACAGGTCTGATGAAACTTCAGTTCCTACACAGTCAGCTCAATTCAGTATCAGGTATAACTATCCAGTCTACGCCTATTATTCGAAGAACCCTTCAAATTAGAGTGAAATGATGATGTTTTGCATACGTTTTTTTTTTCAGATTAGACGTTCATACTTGCCAACCAGTCAGTTATTCACTTGATGAGAGAAAAATTTGTGGGCATGCTGTTATTCCCACACTTCACATCAGCATGAAAGAGGACAAAGGAAGAGGCAAGAAGGAGCCTTAATCTTGGCCAAACAAAGCACAAGCAATCTGGATCCATATACAGAAGACAATTATCTGTTCTAAGGTTTTCTAGCAATGCTGCAAAGCACTTCCCTGAATTACTGACCTTGCTCTTCCAGTCTAGCCCGAGTCCTGCTTTATCCTTCATCCAATTGTTGCATCAAAATTGAATATGGATGACACAGAAAACACGCAGATACTGCTGTGCAAAGCAAATCTACAGTCTGGAAGGCCTTGCTGTGCAAAGAAGAGCCTCCAAAGGAATCTAAAAGTGTGCTTTTTCAAGCTTATAAAAGTTAAATTAAAACTGCAAGTTTAGCACAGATCTGCTAGTTGACTCTGTTTCTTAGTTCTGACATACAAGAAGCAACCTCTGTATATTTTTACCTTACAGGAAATGATGGCAGCAGAAGGAGGAGAATGATCTCTAGGCTGGAGATTTAGATGGCCTGCACTGCAATCTATCCCATTAAGCTGATAAAACAAACTCTCACAGGAACCTGGTATGCAATGGCATTGATGCACTCAAAAAGCTAAGACAGATGAAAAGAGAAATGTGAGGTTTTTAGTCATAAGAGCTGCACTGTTTTGCAGTCAAGATGTTCAGCTATGTGGAAACACATAGCTTGGTAGTGTTATCACCTAAAAGATTGCATTTCCCCATAAGACTGAAAGGAAGGAAGAAAAAGAAAAATAATGCTCCTGCTTTCCCCCTAGAGGGCAGAAAAAATTGAAATGAGATTTTTTTTTTAATTATTTTTAATTTTTTGGTAACACGATAGTTAGGGACCATCTGCAGACAGATTTCTCCATGAACTCTTGAATATTTGTCTGATTCAATTCAAGTACACATACATTCTCTTGCCTTCTCAGTTTCTAGTTTTAAGCCTTATTTGGGGATGGAAACATGGAATCTAATTCTTCAGGTCCCTGTATTGAATCTGAGAATTAATTATCTCTTGCCTCAATAAATTAGAAGTAATCTTTGCTTTTAAAAGGAGAACATAATTCAAATGTGCTTTGTCTGTCTACCTCAGAGTGAGCTCATGCTTCCTGAAGCTGCAGGTCACATGCAGCACTGCAGAAGATGGTATATATTTATTGATGAACCACCTGATTGATCTGTTTTAAATTTTAGATGAGGTTTAGCCTTCCTCTGGAGAAAAAACGGAGTGCTTTTTTTTTTCTTTTTCCTTTAGACACATTGTCAATGGTTCTTCAGCATAGTTAACTGCCATAAACAGAAGTGAAAAATCATCAAACCTGAACTTGGAACTAAATAATGGTTATAGAGTATCTTATGGACCTGATTTGATTGTTACAAATCAAATAATTACTTACTTGACCTCAGCTTCTTAGATGATGTATTAATCCCTTTCTCATAAATTACTATGTACCTTGTGGGTTAAGTAACATATTACTTAAAGAAGAAAAGCATAGCTATAGAATTCTTTAGATTTTTCATTTTTAAAATAGCAGTAAAATCTTTATTTTATTTCTAAGTAATTATTGGGGTTAAGGTCTGGTAATATGTATAATAAATAAGTAAAAGGCCTAGGGGGTCCTTCCAAATCTAAAGTTGTCGGACTTTTTTTT
>NW_020955581.1:565572-567438 GCF_003031625.1 Empidonax traillii
ATCCCTTTCTCATAAATTACTATGTACCTTGTGGGTTAAGTAACATATTACTTAAAGAAGAAAAGCATAGCTATAGAATTCTTTAGATTTTTCATTTTTAAAATAGCAGTAAAATCTTTATTTTATTTCTAAGTAATTATTGGGGTTAAGGTCTGGTAATATGTATAATAAATAAGTAAAAGGCCTAGGAGGTCCTTCCAAATCTAAAGTTGTCGGACTTTTTTTTCTTATTAGACTCCCTCTCCAGATACTCAGAATTTTGTCAAACTGTTCTTTTCATCAAAAATTTCCAAAAGGGTTGTCTGACTCAGGTGCTCATTCAAAACCTACCATTTTTACTGAGAAAATGCATTTTTGGAATGTAACATAATCATCATAAGCAGTGTTCAGATTCAGCTATTAGACTTGCTACAAAACACTCTGATAAACACATATATATAGCATTTACTTATTTTGCTACTGTTCAGTGGCAAGCACGTAAGGTTTTATAAAAATAGGTATTAGACAACTACAGACTTAGAAGAAACATCAAGATGTTAGTTACTATACACACAGAGAGCTAGATATTGTATTTCTGTAAGAATTCACAACACAGACACCTGTACACTGGTATGAACATCGGAAATTCTTAAGAACACAGATACAGACCTTCTCTTTCTGTTTTAAGTTGAAAGTTTGTTCCTAGTAAGCTCTAAATTTTACTGAAATGCAGACTATCACATTAACAACTAACCAGAGCAGCAAACTTTCTCCTAAAAAAGAGATGGAGCTCTAAGCTAGGATTATTCAAATTATTTAATTTATGACAGTTCTAACTGAGGTTTCTTGTATGCCTGTCTAGAAAAATGTTTTTAACTTTGAGTCACCAAACTGTAACCTGTGAAATCCAGTGCTTCAGAAGACAAAGAAATCAGGTTTTCTTCTGGCAGTTTGGTTTGACTGCTGAAAGGATGCATCTGACTAAGCAACTAAAATAGCACTGGGCTACTCAGAGATCTTTCTGACCAGAGTTATTGCAAATCAAAAATAAGCTTCTCAAAAGCATTCTTAAAGATTTATGTGCTATATTTATGGAAATGCTTCTTTGGAGATTTGGCTAACGTAGATATATTACTCTTAGGCACCAAACCTTTTATTTCCTCTGAATATGCCCATTCCTCTTGGATTGTAAGAAGCATCAGAAGACACTGTATTAAAAAGCCTCTAAAAACCTCTAAAAGCCTATTGTACACTGCGTTATAAAAACAAGTTGCTCCTATTTCAGCCTTCTGCTTTTGAATACAAAGCTATGCCCGTTATAGCTACAAAATTATAACTGAACTACTTTAGCTATAAGGATGACAAAGGTCTTCATTTTCTCAAGTGTCCACTGTCCATTTTCTAATTACATATCATAGCATTTGCTTCATAGTACCATAGGAGGTGAAAGAATAGAGGTGATCTGATGAGTAGTTCCCGTTTCATTAAACTTGACCACCAAGTTGCTTTTTGCCTATAGCAAATAACTTTCTGCTTTTCTCTCTGCACAATAGACCTTCGCTCATCCCCTTTCTTTACTCTGATACTGGACTTTTCAAGACATGAAGACCCCTAGAATTAGGAATCTCTAGCTGGGGGAGGCTTCAGTAGGCAATGTGTACTGGCTTACTTTGTTGGAAACAAGTATAGAAGTGAGAAATTTTGTGACCTCCCCATTTGAAAACAAAGTATTAAGACTTGAAATCATGCAATTCAGCTCAGTTACTCTAACAAACATAACGCATATGTTTATATATATTTTCCTTACAGTTAGCTCTTAGAATTGAACCTTAAAAGATACTTGCTCTCATTTAAATTCCAAAAGGAAAACAGCGTATGTTAATTTTA
>NW_020955581.1:567578-569717 GCF_003031625.1 Empidonax traillii
TTTTTTTTTTTTTTTTTTTTTTTTTTTTTTTTTTTTTTTTTTTTTTTTTTTTTTTTTTTTTTTTTTTTTTTTTTTTACCAAATTAAATGCAGATACTGTCACTGCTACATCTAGGATGAAGTATTTCCTCATCCTGACCAAAAAGCTGTTGTCAAGAGTTAGCAGAATGCTAAACCACCAAATCTTGCATGTATGCTTCCAAAACAGAAATGTAGACAGTGCTGAGTTTCACAGATTTAAGGGACAGAAGTTCTGTTCCAGCTGTATCTCTATCCTTGTATATATTATGACATCATAATGGCTACATCAGCTGTAATAAAAAATGAATTCCCTTGACATATATTACCCGTAAGTGCAGCATAGTAAATAAATGATTCATGCAAGTTCAATTACAAGGGTATGATGTCTATAAATGCTAAGTACTGCAAGACAGTGATAGTAAAGGAAATGAACCCATGCAGTGTTAAAAATGCCTTCCAGTGAAGATTTCTGACCACACCTTTCATCTCTTTTTACGTGTTTTTTTACATGTGTTTTACTAAACACATTCATGGTAACAATCTGCTAAAAGGTTATGTACAGAGCAGTGTTTCTACTCTTACTATGGATAAATCTAAAAATAGAACTAGGTTGCTCTTTTACTGCAGACGCAGTAAAGAAATCTTTTTAAGAACTGGAACTCCCAGTGAATTTAAGATTCCACCTCTGTCTCCTGTGAATTAAATTACTAAGCCTTTAAAATAAAAAAATCTCTACCCATGATAAATTACATACATACAGTCTAAAAATAGTATATTTTATGTTCATATATTTTGTTCCTTTAGTCCACATAAGATGACACAACAAACACTGTTTCTTATAGTCTTCAACTATTTATAGGAAACTTAATGGCTTAGAGACTAGGAAATGTGTCTAGGTACGTAGGTAGTCCTACTCAACTCTAAATCATGTACAGTTGATAATCCTTGGCAAATGCATTCCTAAGTCTTTATACACGCTACAAGACAATCATTCATGGTAGCAATTTTTGGACATTATTAGCAGAAAAACTAATTTCTGAATGGATTTGGAGTAGCAATGTCATTCACCAACAAATGAAATAAGGACGGTCACGTGGAGCAACCTCATCATCTTTCTAAATTTATTCCCCGCCTCTAGTAGGAGGCAGCACTGGATGTGTTAAAGAGATCATCCAAAAGAACAGATTATCACTGGTAAGTCATTACCACATCTGGTCTTATTCCAATATATGCTAAAAAATGAAGTAAAGAAAATAGCACAGTTTAAATATACCTTTCACAAGTGTGTATTGTCATAATTAGTAACAACCTTGGATATTTTGGATAGTGACTTAAATAACAAATTAAGTGTGAAATTTTGATAAACACTCAATTTTCATAATTTCCTAAGAAATATGTTTCAGAGCTAAAATAAAATTCCTAGGCCTACGTTCTCCAACTCATTCATTATTCTTTTAGTCTGTCTGGGTTTTAATTTGTAAATGCAAAATCCCTCAAAACACTCACCTAGTAATAGCAAGGCAGCCATAGACTTTTGAACCATGGATGAAGGCGAATTTGTATTTTTTAGGGGTCCACTTTACAATAAACAACATATTTCTATGTCTTCTATATTATTGTGTATATTAGTTGCAACACTAATTAGAAAAATCAACAAGAAGTTGGGAAATTTCGTGTCTTCCAGACAGGGCACTGAAGCCCTGCTGCCCAGGGCACCCTCTGTTTCATTGCAAGTGTCTTTCAACTGAGTCTTGAAATGTCTTTCGCCAAACCCCAAGGGCAGATGCCTGCAGGGCAGATCAAAACTTCATAATGCAAGAAATGAGAAATGCAAATGTCATTTTCCTTATTTTGCAGTTATGGCCACATAAGTAGAAAAATTAGTCTAGCACAGGAATCTCTCAATGTGATAAAATAAATGTGTGAGAATAAGGACAGAAAGAGTTCAATAGGACACTCTACATGGAAATAATACACATATTTACATTCAAAGTATTTGAGTACACAAGGATGGGGATTGACTTTCTGAGGCTATTTTTACCATAAGCAATAATAAGGAAAAATGCCTCTTCTAGGTTTGAGGTTTATTTGATATTAAAATAGTACAAGACAGCTGCTG
>NW_020955581.1:570023-573126 GCF_003031625.1 Empidonax traillii
AGAGTTCAATAGGACACTCTACATGGAAATAATACACATATTTACATTCAAAGTATTTGAGTACACAAGGATGGGGATTGACTTTCTGAGGCTATTTTTACCATAAGCAATAATAAGGAAAAATGCCTCTTCTAGGTTTGAGGTTTATTTGATATTAAAATAGTACAAGACAGCTGCTGAATATGAACAGAAAGTTTTAGAACATTTTGTTCACTTTTTAAACATATGGCTGTAAACTATTAGAACTTGCAGCATTCGCTACAAAAAAAGATTTAGAACAACAAATTCTCAAGTCATTATAAGTGTGCGCTACTAAACCTCTTGTCTAAAAGTAAAACACTTGAGTATGCAATTCCCCTGTACTGTACTGAAAATTGGCTGGAAAAGATTATTCATAAAATATCAGTGCATCATTATTTATAGTGAATTTAAAAGTGACACCATCCCCTTAAATGCCTCTTTTCACACAACCACTTGGTTCTAACCAAAGATGCAAATAAAAAATAGAGGAGCAAATTATCTGAACTACTCCTTATTTTACTTTGTTTACAACAGTCAAATGATCTGAACTGTAGGGCAGTGACCTGTTTTCAATCAAGAAACATGCATCAGGATGTCTGCCAAATTTTATGTAGTAGTAATACCAATATCATCTGATATACATATTTCTTCTTAACTCTTAAATGGATTTCAGGTTGATCCTTATACTCACCTTCCTTGAAAATTCTACCATATTGCAGCATTTATCTTTACAAATTCCAGCAGCAATTTTTAATTTCATATTATTTCCTTTCTTTTTAAAGCAACAAACACTACTGTGGAGCTGTATTAAAAATAGACAAACATTATTAACTTAGACCATCCGTGTAAAAATCTACCACTACCAATTCTGCACACTGATGTTTTGTCAGGTTTTTTAAAATAATGCAAATAATGCAGTAAATTTTATATGGGCTTTATTTTTACTTTAGTACTGTAATTAATTTTGTGTTTGTCTAAGAATATAAGGAACACATATATCCTTGCAGGGATACTTGGAGGAATCACACTGCTAGTTTTATTAAGTCAGTGTTCTCCTCACAATTTCCAGATATGCCATCAGATCCATAGACACAGGTAATAAATGCAGAGATACAGATGTCATCCACTCCAAAAAGCACCATTACTACACACACATGTTTTTCACAAGTCTTATGTTTGCACAGTGGGAAGCAGCTGAAGACTCAAAAGAACCTTGGATTCTCCAGGAACATCTTTGAACAAAACAGGTACACGATGCCACACTGTAACCTCAACTTCACAGTGTGCTGCAGCTGTATCTCCTGGCACTTTTATCTCTCAAGGAGATGGTAGCAGGGGTACAAGAAGGTTATGTGTAGTCAGAGAATGAAAGGCAGAGTTATTCATACACCTCTCTATCTTGATCAAGGTGCACCAAGGCTGCTCAAAACTGACTTCTTACTACCAGTTGTGGCAGTATCGCAGTTCTGAATCCAGAATCTGAATTGCAGTTCTGCTCTGAAAGTCCACACTTAAATGCCATAGAAACATAGGGAAAACAGGTCAATCCCCAAAGAAGCCCTTCCCATAAATCATTCTAGGAATAACCATAATTTCTGAAATGGCAAATACAGCTTCCTCTTCATTCAAACAACACCAAGCACTCACTGCTGTAATGGAGAAGGAACATGCCTCAGCAATTCTTCTTTTAGAGGATGTGTCTCATGAGTTTCGCTCAAAAGGTCAGTGAGAAAGAGCCAAAATCAGCTGCTCTGACAAATCTTCTGGAGGAGTTGGTCTCTACCTACTCACTGTAGTTCACCAATCTCACCTGGTGAATACCTAATCTAAATATGGAATATGAATAGATATTACTTGGACAGACCATGAAATGCGTAGGCTCCAAGTACCTTAGCAGACCAAGGCCACAGAAATCATCCCCGGCACCTTTTTGTTCCCTAAGTTCTGTCTGCTAGAAAGTATTGCTTAGGCTCTCCCAAAAGGGTGCATATAACTAAACAAAAAGTTAACATTAATTTAAAGATGGTTTATTAGCTGAAATAGAAAATATTCTGAATAATATCCCTATCAGGTTTTTCTTTCTCAATTCTTTTAATTCCTGATTCTTTTTCCTCACACTGGACTAGTTCTTTCAGTCTACACTTGTTTAGATTGAATTAAGGTTAGCAAGAATAGGCCTAAAAGATTTACCAGGTTTTTGTGTTGCCTTAAGACTTAATGATCAAGTTCTTCTATATAGAATACTTTAAATTTCTATTAAAACTTATGAAATTAAGACTTACCAGACAGACTTGAAAGCAAAGCCTCCAAATAGCAAATGTCTGGAGATATTAACATCAGAATTACTTCAGGGGAAATAAAATGGCTCTAGACTACATTTTTCACATGATGGCATCAGTGTTCGGATTGCCCAACGATTCAACTAATCTTTTTAATGACATCTTGCAACAGGCAATTGTAAAGGTGATCCTGCTGTTGCAGTAACAGGCAATCTGACTCCTGTTTGATATGGCAGCTATTTTCTGAACCATCATTATATCTGTAAGGGTATCAGTTTTGAAACTAGCAGTTTATTGCTACAGATGACCTGTTTCAAATGTGATAGATATCATTCTCTCATGCTCATCAGATTTGCATCTCTATTTTCCTCTTATCCATTTTTCCTTTGCATCTTGAGGCGACCTTGTATGTTAGTGCTATTCAGTATGGCAGAGCCTCACATTAAAGCGTCAGTATTGTAAGTGTGGATTTGCCATGCAGTTCCATCTTTGAATAAAATATGCCACCATTTTACTAAAATAAGTTCCACCACTGGAAATAAACACCAAGAGCAATACTTTTCCATACAGCACTCCTTTTATTTTCCAGAACCCAACTTCTTAAGACCAGCAATTGACTGATTACTTAGCAACCTCACTGAGTCTGATAGAGTCACGCTGTGATAATGGAACTATCAATGCTGTTATAATGTACTTACACTCTGTAGATAGCTGTTTCAAATGGAGCAACATTCCCTTCCAGCCCAATGCTTCTCTGCAAGGCTGGAAGGCCTTGTAAAGATGAAACACATACCTTTAAAAAG
>NW_020955581.1:573171-617812 GCF_003031625.1 Empidonax traillii
TTCCAGAACCCAACTTCTTAAGACCAGCAATTGACTGATTACTTAGCAACCTCACTGAGTCTGATAGAGTCACGCTGTGATAATGGAACTATCAATGCTGTTATAATGTACTTACACTCTGTAGATAGCTGTTTCAAATGGAGCAACATTCCCTTCCAGCCCAATGCTTCTCTGCAAGGCTGGAAGGCCGTGTAAAGATGAAACACATACCTTTAAAAAGAGCAAGTTAAAAAGAGGTATCACTGACCACTGATCTTTCAGGCTACATTAAATGTCGCTGATGCCATTTTTTTTCATTCTATTTTCTCATTTAACAGTAAGTTTTAAACTGATTTTCTGTGAAGAAAAGCAAAGTAATAAGGATCTTTAATGTATTTTCCTACTTTCTATTACTTTGCAGTAACAATATCAATATAACTAATAATTAGTAAATTACCATGTTCCATGCTATTAGCATGTTATACAGGTCAAGATTTTTGTACAGAGGTATTTCACACAGCAGCCTACCCAGTCTACATCATGA
The DNA here is from genome assembly GCF_003031625.1 of Empidonax traillii. Lineage (NCBI taxonomy): Eukaryota > Metazoa > Chordata > Aves > Passeriformes > Tyrannidae > Empidonax > Empidonax traillii. The sequence goes on from NW_020955581.1 coordinate 573,695, forward strand.
GGATATAATTTGTATCAGGAAGGTACTTAGTTGCAAAACACTGTGACAAAAGGGCAGCATTTACAGAAGTGTATGAACAGCAGTTAAATCTAAGACCCAACCACACTGCCTGTATCTGAAACATACTCCAAAAAACTCCACCCCAAACAAAAAAAAGCAAACAAACAAACAAACAAAAAACCAAACAAACATAAAACCACCCCTCATGCACACACCTCCCCAAAAACACAAACAAAACCAAAGCTAATCCAAGAAAAAACACTCCAAAACCAGACCCACATCTCCTCCTCATTGTAAGAAGCATAGATGGCTCAGCTCAGATCCAAACAATTGTATTCTTTTCATCCCCCAAGTAGTGGCTTCATTCACTGTGCCTGCTTGAAACAAATCCTATTTCATGAACAAGATGGTGTGTGAAAATTCTAGTTGATGTAGGCCAAAGCTGTGTCCTACAAAAATGAAGTTATATGTAGTGAAGTTATGTGTAGTAGTCAAAAAATAAATCACAGCACAGTGCTCAGGCCATAGCCCTATTTGCTTCACATTGCACAATCATACTGGAAGGTGACAGAAATATTACACAGTTTTAAATATCTTTGCTGCATAAATAAATAATCAGGCATTGCAGATGCAGCTACTTGCATCTCTTGGTACCAAAGCCCCATTAAACACCTGTCCTAAACACCTTAATTTCTCCAGTGTAACCTTTATCATTTAGGTGCCTAAATAAGCAACATACCCATCTGGACTTCATACCTAGTTTATGGACAGACACAGGCATCTCTGGAGATTTGCTTTGTGTTTACCTCAGCTACAGAGGTGCTCTGATAGAGATGGCTGTTGCCTTAGAGACTTTACACAGAGTCTAGTTTAACCACATTTCAAAAGAATAATGCCTAAATTTGGCTTGTAAAGCCATGCAACAGGAGACATGGCTCAAAAGAACTTAAGCTTGTTTCAAATCTTGACTTATAGTAAGTTTTATCATGGTAGCAATTCACAGTGCCTCTGAGTAAAGCATCTTCAACAGGCCATAACAGAATCTTTTGTTTTTAAATACACCCACATACCCTTCCTCAAAATAGTAGATTACTGGCACAAAGGAAGAGAAAAAAATCAACATACCTGTACAGAGTTTTTATTGCCAGGAAAAAAACAAAAGAAAGAAAGAAGTCAACAAATTATGTTAGTAAATTAGACATTCTCAGCTTGACCAGGCCTGATGGTAGCCACTGTACAGTATACAATGAACTAACTGAAGTTCATTGAGAATTTACAGAGAATTAAGACCTTTTTGAAGGGAAGTCAAATACACCACTTGTCCTTACAAATGGAAAAAGCAGTTACTCTAATTTCAGTAACTGGAAAGATGCAGAAATAAATTATTAAACAATCAGTTTTTAAGACCTTAAGGATAATAATGGGATAGGGAACAAAGAACATGGATTTTCCAGGAAGAAATCAGTCAGGCCAATCTCATTTCCTTCTCTGACAGACAAGCTCTAATGGGTAAGAGACAGGTAGTAGATATGATATAGCCTGACTTCGCTAAAGCTGTTCATGCTGTCACACATGACATTTCCAGAAGGATAAGAGAGAAATATGGTCAAGACTGAATTGTGCACAAAGCATAGTTATCAACTGTTCTTCATCAAGCTAACAAAAGATATCAAGAAGATCTGCAAGGGCTTGTCTCAGGTCCTTGAAAACATGCCATGTTCATGAATGGCTTAGATAACAATAGTTTGTATGTGTAGAAACCCTACAGATGTTACTGAGTTGACAAAATTTTTGCAATTTTAAGAAAAAAAATTAAAAAAACCAGAACTACCTTGATGAACTGGACAACGCACATGCACATACATATATTGGGAACAACTGACTAGACATCAACAGCACAAAAAGTCTGGGGTGATAGCATTTTACTAGAAAAAACAACAGACAAAAACAGCCTTCCAGCAGGGGAAATTCTTACAGCCAGTTGACCATTAGTTGTTTTCTGTGTTCACTGAGCACAGAATGAGTTGCAATCATCTTAATCTGCTCTGTGAGAGGTGACTGGGGGGAAAAAACCCAAAACACAAAGCCATAGCTATAATAACAACTCTTCCCAATGCTTGTTAGTCTATTGGGAAAATATCAACACAGGAGGTTTTCCAGACTCTTTAGTATCTGTGAAGGACAGTGATGTGTTTCTTCCCACTTTAGAACAGAGACTTGAATAAGAGAAAATTCTGAAGCCTCTTCCAGGCTTTCATACCCTAATATCTCACATAAGTAAGAGCTGTGTCATTTATCTACTACTGGTTTTAGACTAGGCTTCCATTTGCATAGGGTATGCATCATCTTCATCATATTTATTTATTTACTTTTCCCCTCCACAACCCAGTAGAAAACAAGTAGGATAAAAGAAGTCATGTTTGTGCATCTTAAAGTTATCACTAATTCAGTATTTTATTTTAGCTGCAGAGGGTCACTGTTTAGGCACAAGAAAATACCAGAAAGTAGAGTTGTAACTTGTTAAATCAAGCTGAAAGGTAGTGAGCTGTGGGTTTGGTCTGCATTAAGAAGCAACAAACAGACTTGACTGCAGGATCAAAGAAAATACACAAAAATCCTTTAAAAGCAAAAAAGTATAAAGTCAGAAAGGAAATTAAATGAAGCTTGCAGCATTTCTATATTCACCTTACACTTAAACAAAAGGCTTTCATTTTATGGTTATCAGATTGGAGCTTCTAGAAGGAAGTCTTCCGTAAAATTTATGTGAAAGCTTATGGCAAAACATTCATGCATTTCCACTGTGGGGTTGGGTTTGTTTTTTTTTTTCAGATGAAAATATCTGTGTTAACTTCCTGCACTCGGATAATAAATATGTTGACAGTAGAATATTAGGGTGTTCATCTGTTCTGTGATGGATAAAACTATATTCTAAACAAACAGCGTACAAGTCTGACCTTACAAGCCATATGTGAAGAGCAGCAGCTCACTTGCCAGAGGAACATCCTTTACAGGGAACGTGGGAGAGGGCTTTTCCCTGTCAGGGTAGTTTTAAAATGGGATATTTATACATACTGAAAAACAAGGAACTGAGGGAAAGGACTTCATACACTTATGACAGCTGCCACAATATCCCACTATTTTCTGACTTAGCTGAAATTGGACAATAGATCAATAAACCTCTAGATGATTGTTACCTTCAATGAAATATGACGAAACATAATTTAGACGGTGATTTTAAGGAGTAATTCTCTGGGGCTTTTATGACACACATTTGAGGTTTATTTTCTTTTTCCCCATGAAAAATGCTTCAAATCCATGTGCAAAATTGGGAAAGTTTTCATCCAAACAACCTGCCTTTGTCCCTCTCTTCCCCTGCTTCTCTTTTCAGTCATATCAATACTATTTCAGGGTACTGTTTTCAGATTTGAAGTTATACTTTCATTGGAGAGATTATAGCACAGAGAGTAATGCTGTTCATACATGCAGCTACGCCAGGTCCTGCCTTCAACATGCTCTTTATTAGCACATCTCTGCACCCGCATGCTTCATCCATCAAACCTGACACATTGTATTCTGAAATCGAGCCCACAGCAAAAAAAACCTCCCGAATTCCTTTCTTACTAACGTAAGAAAAAATATACTGTAGTTTAAAAGTGCAGTTAATTCTATTTCATGTATTTTAAGGGTTTTGTGATCCAGTTTCATAGGCTGGAAAACCAATCAGGTTAATTTTTTAAATACAGCTACTCAAAATGACCCTGTGCAGTTCTGCTGCATAGGTAAATCCCATCACCTCCTTCAGTGATATAAGCAGATAGGTAACAGTTTAAAGGTGTCCCATAGCATTTCAAAATTACATTCCATGGTCACTAGCAAATAAGACTATCTTCGTAAAGAGTAAAATGCAATGCAAAAATGAGAATATAAGTCAGCAGACAGACAGTTCATGTACTTAAAATCCAGCTGAGTCCTCTGCTATACTCACATAAGTATGTGCTTTGACAGTGTAATGCCACCCTCACTCTCTTTAATTTTTCTGTTAAACTTAGCATATGACTTGGCCTGACCCAACGTCATATCACTCATGATAATACCCCCACAAGATAATCTAGATCTAGTAAAGATTCATGATGTCACTGTGTATAGTTATAGTCAACATTAGATGACCTTTCAGTCCCATACGTTCTTAAGAATATAATTAGACTTATCAAGAAATCTCTAGATTGACTTGGTTAAGTACTTAGCAGGGTATTAAGCAAGAGCTGAAGTCAATTCAAGCTTCAGTTGCTTTAATTAATACAGAGTTTGAAAGCTTTTGTTTGATGAGATAGAAAGAAAAGAGCAGAAGTAAAGACCTCACAAAACACTCAGCTGTCTGCTGTCTTAGTAGAGAATATTCAAGATGGTAAAAGAGTGGCAAACAACATTAATGATATAGAAAACAAACTGTGATTAAGAAATGAAGGGTTTCCTGTAAGTGCACTGACAGGTGTGATGCTGGTAATTCATAAACTCTAAGATATGAAGGAATAATTATACAGGTAATTTTGATCATTCTCCTCAATGGAGAAGCACCATGGCTTCATAATATTTGAAAATCCCCCACGTACAGCACTACAGACAGATGTACAGTCAAACCCTTAACAACTAATCCTTACAAGAGTGTAAATTTTCCATTAAGCCACCAATCTGAATTTACAGGAATCCATAGACACATTACAGAGAAAGGGTGGCCAACATTTCCACGGACAGGCATAACACCAAATTTCAGATTAAATTCAGTGAGCACAACTGCATCTAGAAGTGAAGTGACACACAAACCAATGTCAAACAAGTTGATGATCTTCAAGAGGCTGCTGTGATTCTGAGACCGTTTGCTTCACACCCCCAAGATCACTGGCCACCTTTGTTCATCGTTATTATACAGAATTTGTAGAATAAAGATGTGGGTCAACCCTCAAGGTCAGATTTACTTTGTGAAAAAATTCACACACATACAAAAAAATTTCTTCTGCATTCTCTTCACACTTACCATCTTGACTGCTTTAATGTTTTATGCAGAAATTGTAAGAAGATATTAACATTCTTATATATGTAATGCCAATTTAACCACAAGGTATGACTTAACTGTCTGTGGAGTTTTAAAACAGTTCAGCTAAACAAGGGCAAAATTTGGTGGTTGTTCACATTTTGCCTTAAACCAGGCTAATATACAGTAATTTATACACCATGGTAGTTTTACTATAATGACAGTTTTAATATTAATAAGTAACTCATGTAAGCACAAAAAGAAATTGAAAGAACAGAATAAAGAGCAGAAGAACAAAAAAACTGAAGCTGCACTGTCTTTCACAGTGTGACAGTAAGTTTGACCCCGTAGTAGTGTACTGGATGGACCTGCTGCTGGCCACGGCCAAGCCAATCAGCAATGATAGTGGTGCCTCTCTGACAGCGTATTTAAGAAGGAAAAAAGTCATTGTGGCCAGAGAAGAGAGGAGTGAGAATATGTGAGAGGAACACCTCTGCAGACAACAAGGTCAATGCAGGAGGGTGAGGAGGCACCAGAGTTGATTCCCCTGCAGGCTGTGCCCCTGCAGCCCATGGAGCATAACCAGGGTTCACAGACCCACCCGCAGCCTGTGGAAAAGACTCACGCTAGAGCAGGTGGATGCCCAAAGGAGGCTGTGGCCTGTGGGAAGCCCACGCTGGAGCAGAGTCTTGGCAGGACCTGTAGCCCCATGCATGGAGGAGTCCATGATGCAGCAGGTTTTCCTGGTTGGACTTTTGACCCTGTGGAGGACTCACACTGGAGCAGCCTGTTCCTGAAGAACTGTACTCCATGGAAAGAGACCCACATTGGAACAGCTCATGAAGAACTGTAGCCCTTGGGATGGACTCACATTCGAGAAGTTCATGGAGGACTGTCTCCCATGCATAGGACCCCATGCTGGAGCAGGGGAAGGACTCCTCTCCCTGAAGAGTGGCAAAAACAACATGTCAAACTGACTGTAACATCAATTCCCTGTCTCCTTGAGCCACTGGCTGGGAGGAGGTTCAGCCCTGAAAGGAGGGAGGAGTGAGAGGAAGGTCTTTTTAAGGTTTTCTTACTCGTCATTATCCTGCCCTGATTTTGATTGATAATAAATTCAATTAATTTCCCTGGCGTTTTTTTGCCCGTGACAGCAATCGGTGAATGCCCTCTCCCAGTTCTTATCTCAACCCATGAGCCTTTCATTATATTTTCTCTCCCCTGTCCAGCTGTGGGAGTGACAGAGTGATACCAATGGGAACCTGGCATGCAGCCACTGTCAAACCACCAGAAGCAGCCACTAAGTTGTAAAGAGATCTTGCTTTTCATGAAAACATAAGTAATCTCCTTTTCATTGTGAACTTCTTGGTGCAAAAAATTTGCATAGTACACAACAGTAAAAAGGCCAATCTAGCCAACCAGCAGCACATACAGAGAAAAATAAAATTATTAGTTTTATCTGCTTAACATCAGCATCAGTGAAACTGCAAGTATAAGCTGAAGGTACATCATGTAATGATTTCTCAGTGCACCCAGGCACCAGTTTTAAATTACACGTGAGCAGATGGAAAGCCAAACTACTCCAAATATGAAGGAAAATGTTATAATTTAGGAAGGCTTCACCTACACACAAGCTTTTATATGTTTAAATAAACATGTTCAGCTAAACTACTGTAAATCCATGTTCAGCACCCTGGGTTTTACCTCTCACTGTGATACCACTGCTTTTTGAATCTAGTAGTGAAAGAGGGCACTATTTGGTCCGTAGTTTTGTCTACTCAAAATATCTTCTGAAATTAAGGTATGGGCTCATGGGGACTCTTAGTAGGTTCTGGATGGTTTTTTGTTGGCTTCCCCTCCCGCCCCCTCATGTTCTTAATATGGCACCTGGCTAAAGGAATCTTTCTGGCATCATTTTCAAAGAAATCTTAATGACCACTGTGAAAACTAGAAGCCTATTGATGTTTTCCCCAAGGCAAATAAATATTGCATATAACAAAGTGTGTATAATAGATTTTTATTTTAATAAAAGGTTTTATAGAGCTCCTATTCCAATTAGAAAAACATCTCAATACTAAAACATCACTAGAAACTGATTGCTGGTTTTGGAAACTGGTGAAACAGGTCAAGTCCCAATTCATTCATCTGCCTGGCACAGCCACTGCCTACATGAGGCATAATTAAATAGGAAAGGTATTACGCTAAACAACTGTATGTTTATGAAAAGAAAACTGTTCTTAAGCAAGTCAGCAGTGGGTCACAACAAAAAGCTCAATGATTAAAGGAAGATACACGTACAGTCATTACATTTGCTGATATAATATCAAACCATTGTTTTGCACAACTTCCCCACTCAGTACATCATTAGAACACTATACTAGATGATACATTGTGCATTAATATCTGGAGATGGAAAACATAAATAATGCAAGATATCAATAAATAAGAGCTCCTAAATGGTCTTTAACAATAAAAAACTGCTGACCTTATGCATGGCTGAGCTGCAAACCCAACAGAACAATAACCAGATAAATACTACCAATAGTTATAGTTTAAAAAGAAAAAAATAAAAATGCCAGAGATCATGACCTTCAAAACTATGCATGCTTTTTATTCTTTGTATTCAGAGAAATCATTTATGTGGTTATTCGGTTTAGGCCTTTGGAGCCGAAACTTAGGTGTGCAAAGCTTTTCCTCCCAAGATCTTTCAAGACAAAGAATGTGTACCCATTTCTGCACAGCCAAGGTGGCCACTTAAGGCTCTGGCTACCTTGCAGAATTGAACCATTTGAACTGAACTGGTTGTGCTGAACCAGGCTAAGCAGAAATGAAGGCAAGTGAATTAAATCACTACACAACTGGAGTACATATATTTGGATTTCACTCTGAAGTGACTTGCAAGACCTGATACGCCACAAACATTAGGGAGGAAAGGAGGCGGTAAACTAACGGCAGAGCAAATGCAACATTTTAATAAACTACTCAAGTATTTTTTTCACATTCAGAGTTTAACCTGAAATATTGTAACAAACAAGAATTTCAAGAACCATCTTGGATCTGACGGAGTAATTTCTCTCTACCATCATCACCACCTTAAACAGACCCACTGGCTATAAACTGTCAGTTGGCTTGCAAATGAAAGAGGTTAAGTGTTAAAGTATTAGTAAATTTGCACATAAAAGAGTATAAAACTTTAAAGAGCTATTTGCAAATATCACTGAAGGAACAGCTTCCAATGTAGCCTTGCGTAGTATACGTAATTTGGGAAGCAGTCCAATGACCTTCTATTTTAAAAGCTTGACTCTTAATTATATATTGCTATACAGAATCTTTTCCAAGATCTCACTGAAGATTTAGAAGTGTTAAGGAATTAGGAAATATTTCTTGTACTCATATAATATTCCTCTCAGTCTACTCCAATGCAAAGCAAGTGTTTATGAAAGAACACTATTGTGACATTGTGCTACATATCTCTATTTTTGCATTTATGTTTTACAGTTTCAGATACTTTTTATCATGGAAATAGTCATAATTTGTATGGAAAGCTTAAGCTTTCAAGGCAGGGAGGGAGCTAGGAGGTCATAAAAGAAACAACTCTGACCAAAGGAAAATAAGTATCAGAAAGTCAGAACTGGGGATTTGTCATTGTCAAAGCTCAGATTTACATCTAAGCTGGGAAAGGTAACTTGCAAGGCAGATTTTGTAGCATTAAGCTTCTCTATTCATCCTTCTTGTCATTCTCTGAAATCATTCTGAAACCATTTTCAATAGTGTTTCTAGATAAATGTATTTCCATAAAATTACTCAGAAATTAAGTTTAAATAGTAAACATTTACTAAGTTATAGCCATGTGGAGAAGAAACTCCTAGAACCCCAAAAAGGAAGAAAGTCCTGAGAAGTAATGCTACATCATGGTGGAGAACAAGGGAAGCATGATCACCTCCAAAAATCCAGACATGACATTCAGGGAATGATCTCAGACCATCCTGCATCATGGGAAAATGCAGCTCAGCTACAGCATGAGACCACGAAGAAAAAAGGCAAATAGAGAACACAAATTCAGTTCTGGTGAGCTGGTATTTGAAGATGTGTTATTTGTTCTGTTTCCAGGGGAGTTTCTGCAGGCTAACGCATCAGTGCAGTACCAAGAATCAAAAATCTCATCAGTGACAGCAAATACACTTGATGTCTTAGGAAGACATACAGACAGACTCTGGTTCTGCATGTGCTTATTTCTTCCTTCTCATGCTGCATTTCATCCAAAAGACTATGTATAGCAAGTAGAGCATTTATGGTCTGACCAAGGAAAGCTGGAATGCCATACAGACATCAGGAAAAACCAAATGCATTCAAGTGCCAAACTCTTGAAATTCTGATCTGAAGATTCAGGTGTTTTATTCTCAATAACAGCTCTGCAGAGCACCTGTAAGAACACGGCTGTCTGTGATAAAGCTGTTAATGTGCAGTAATGCTCTGCAACTTCAGTTTTCAGCATTAGAACTTCTGTTACCGGCTTAATTTCTGCAGTACTGAATTATTTCCTAAAAATGAATTCTGTAAGGAAATACTCCAGAAGTGTGTTTTAAGAGGACAAATGAGATCAAAGAATAGAGTCTAAATCAAATTTTGTTGAAAGCACATTCAGCCATTAGATCAAATAAGTCTATATCACATTCTACTGTAATTTCTTTCTGGCAGGCAAGAAGCAGTTCTTACATTTTGTGTTGTGTTGTGATAAACATAATAACATGATTTAAAAGATCAACTATCATTTCACCAAAAACCCACATCCATAACCAAAGATGTCAGAATGCATTAGCTTTACAGAAAGTATTAAAACTTATCCCAAAAAGGAAAATCAGAAACTGTTAAGCAAAATACTGTGGCCAAAGTTTCTAAGGAAGGGAATAAATGCCTCAAAGCAGGCTAAGTGATGCTGTGATCATGCAGTGAGCCAGCAGGTGCTGAGCTCAGTAGTGTTGGCATCAGACATACAGGCTATGCCAACAAGCGCCTTTGCACACTGGACTGAGCACACCAGACTTCTGCATGGAAGGGACAGGGACTTGGTCCCCACAGTTCTTTTAACTCACCCAAATACACCTTGCTTTCATCAATTCCCAGATCTACTTAACAAGGAAATTGGTGTCTGTTTGGAATGAAGATAAAACAAAATTAAAGAGAGGGGTGTTCCGAGTCTGGAGGCTTTAGGGATATTTTCCAAAGTAAAGGGAAAATTATGACTGACAGTTATTGATATAATCACTAAGGTTTGCAATGTCATTCAATTTTTCTGAACGTCAGCTTCTCTTTATATTTGGAGGAAGTTCCAAGCACAAAGAACTAACAAAGCTTTTTCTGCAAATTCTTTTTTTTTATTATCAGACAAGAAGGACTACAACATTTCAATGATTCTGTCAGAGTTAGGTATTTGGCTCCTCAAATAAAATTGCAACACAGGACTGTGGTAACAGCCAGTGACTGTGGCTAGATTGAGAAAAACACATGAATAAGAACACACCAACAAACCTGAAAAGAGTGAAAGGCAAAGTAAAAGTTATAGCAAACTACTGCTTTAAAACAAAATAAACCCCCAGAAGCAACTCTGTTTTGTTTTTTCCTATAAAACAAAGTACACTGTTGTTTGTAAAATACAGTAATGGAACATTATTATTTAACTTCTTAACTTGAGAAAGAACATAAGTCACAACACTGAGTAATCTGCAATTGAGTACTTTGCACAAAGAATATTCTTAAAGATATTGCTGTTCTTTGAAGTACACAGTACTTTCTGTGAATGATTTCAGAGTAAAAAAATCACTAATTCATTTGAAGCTGGAAGCTTTACAGATCAGTTACCATAAATAAAGGGATTAAATACACCAGAGCTCTGTAAGAACAGAACAATTATTCTGAATGGATGTAACTCAAAAGCCAAAAAAATCTGTCGGGGAAAACTTTAGCTGAGGATTGGGCAATGTAATTTCAGTATACCAGAATACAGAGCAGTGCATTCAGTGTGTTCACCAACCCACAGATCAGACGCTGTCCATGGAGTACAGGGCCAAGCTACTTTGATGCACTCAGCTGTACAGGTCACATATGCTGAGGAGGACACTAAGCACACAGATGGACTCCAGATCAGGGAAGTACCTGGGGTACAACAAGCAAGGCAAAAGGAGTCACAAAGTCTCCATGTAAACACAGGGAGCTTCCCACTTCTCCTGCCTTTCTACAGACAGCAGAAAGAGCTGACTGACTGTGCAACCCATGCATAAACTCTTTTGTCTCCACTAAGCAGCAACAGTTTGCTTGTGGCGCCACACACGGGGCCAAACAGCTGTGTCCTGCTGAAATGCCACTGACCACCACAGAGGTACCAGGTGCCACTGCCACCCCAGCAGCATCCTAAGCATACAGCAGCGGCAATGGTGTATAAAACCCATTCTTTGGTCTTGATACCAATGCTTCCAAAGCAAACTATGCACTGAAGAATCATATTCCATGAAAGGACTCAGGCAAGGATGAGGAAAAATAGAGCAGGCAACTCTGGAAACCCAGTATTGCCACTGCCAAACCACACTGCTGTTTGCAGATGGAGTATTTTGCTCTCTTCTTGCCAAAGACAAGGAAAGAGAAAGGAGGTTGCGGTCAGAGAGTGCCAACAGCAGAAGTGAGCATCTGCAACAGCTGGTGGGCTAATCCTATGTAATGGGAACTTTATTTGGGGTGTCTCAAGATTCGCATATGTACCAATCCCTTCACAAATACTCTAAGGTATATATAGCCAGAAATACAGGATTGGTCTTCTTATCACTTGAGATAGTAAAGTCCATTAAGACTTCATAAATACAAAAAAAATAATAGTCAGTAATTCACAAAAGTTTCTTCAAATAGGAACCATACAAAATAGAAGTTACAGTCACACTCCATATAATATTAGGCAGTTTAGAGAAATGTGGGGGTTTTTTTGATAACATCTTTTAACATTCCGTATATACACTGTAGAATACTTTGTCCAGGTGATAAAAATTATTAACGACATTTTGCTGTGCTTTCTTTTGTTTTTTCTTGTCTAGAAAATGAGAAGACTCCATCTTTATAAATCTAAATAATCAACTGTGCAAATTATGAAGGCATGCATTAGAATGACTGTCTTTCCTAAGAATACCACAACACATAATGCTCTGAAAATTAAACTGAAATTAATGAACTAGAGATAACACACATATTTTAGTAAAGTTTACACAAGTAGTTTTTCCTCTAATCTTGCATAATCAGCCCAGGTCTGTTTCTACCTACACTGTGTTGCCATCATCTGGGCTGTTTGCAGAAATGATCAGCTGATATGCATGGGAGTATATTGAAATGTAGTTTTTTACTATGACTGCCTGAAACAATTCTTAGGCATATAAAATGAAAGCAAAAGGGTAATTGACACTTGCGCCCTCCAAAAGATGCCCAAGCAGGAGAGTGGCTTGTCACTCTGCATTCTTACACAGCTCTTCAGAGAGACGTGGAGACCATGTTGCAAATAGAGACACAAAACATCAGAGAAGAGCTACAGTTCCAATTAGGACAAAAATCAGCCACTCTAGGTGATAAAACAACGGGAGGCATCACAACATCGATACCCGAGAAATATTGCCACTTGTTATCTAACCATATCGCTCACTCAAAACATTACCCAGGAGATTCAGAGCCAGCCTAAACACTTCAGAAGCCATCCAAAGCCGTATGGCACTGCATTCTTTCATACCTCAGGAGTAAAAGTTAGGCAGAGCCTTCTGACAAACTGAAGTGATTTATTATCACATAGCAGAACTAATGCATTCTGCTTTACAACTCTCCTGGCAGTCTTGGAGAGATGTTGCATTTATTACCTACAGTACATAATGCCCGCTATAGATCTCTGTATTATTCATAAGACTGGCTTTTTTTGTGCCATCATAATGCTGATAAATTATAAAAAAATGCATATTTTATTTCAATTTCTAACATATTTTGGTACACATATCAATCCATCACATTGCTGTAGGAGGAAAAAAGCATTGCCCACAGCTGTTGACATGTTCACCTCAACAGAGACAAAACAAAAGGGCTGCAAGGGTTGTTTCCATTCACAGCTCTCTCTCCACTCCATTGCTTAATTTTTTTTTGGTTTAATACTCGAAGGAGGCTATGGAAAAAGTCAGTGGTACCAGAATTGAGGAGTGCTGAGGGATGAAACAGTACAGAAGATAAAAAAAATCATCAAAGGTAGAAAGTGGAATTCACAGTTTTCTCTTCAAAGGTAGATTTCTGCCAACAGAGTGGCTCCGTAAGACGAATTTCATTTCCTAAAGTGATGTTAATTTCTACAGAGGCCGATAAAGGTGCTGCTGAGTAACAGAACTACAGATGCAGGTAAGGTTGAAAGGAAACAAGGGCTATTTCAGCTTCTTTGTCTGGCTGATTTTTTTCTTTTTTCTTCTCCATTTCTTCCTCCCTCAGCTGCAGGTAACATGAGCACAGAGAGCTCCCTCCACCACTGCTCATCAGTCCTGAGGATAAAACCATCTTGCTAAAAGTATCATAAAACCTGAAAATACAACAGCCTGCACTCAAATCCATTCAATTACTCTCAAAAGCATTATCTATACTGATAGACGTATATAAGCTGAACTATTTGCCTGTTATTAAATTGTTTTACATGAGTTTTGACTGATGTTAGCACTATCCACTGAGATTAGTAGTTAACAGGGATAGCCCTAGAGACACCAGGGTATCATGAGACTTGCGGGGCTTTTCTAACACTATTGGTTAATATCATAAGACACAGAACAGATGAACACAATTATCTAAACTATTAGCTTAAAAATAGCAGCTCTCACAAACACCAAAACTCTGCAGTTTCATAAACTATAATCTCTTTTGGAAGGCTTAAATCTTACTGTTCCCTACCCTTTATACTATTCTGATTTCAACTTGAAACAACTATCATGAATACAAATGAAATTCAGTTCCCTGCTACTTCGTTTTTATTCATTAAAATTTTACTAATATTTACTGAGAGATCACAGCACAAACCCAACAGAAAGTGTGATACTTTAATCTGTAGCGGGCATACGGTGTTTGTAAGGTGCCCATTTATCTGCACACAGACAGTCTGTGCAAGATGCCTATGCCTGACCTACAGCCATGGCTTTTAGATCTATGAGACCATTAACATAATTGGCTCTGGAGCATATCAAGGGTTGTTTGCCTTAAAATCCTAGCAGCAGGCTAAAATATCTAACTAATACCCACCTTTTATACAATTTATTTCTAAAAGCACGTTATTTTTAAAAATAACGTGCTCTCTCCCTGTATGAAAAGGAATTTTTACCTCGCATTCAGTTATTAAAGGGGAAATGGATTTCCTCTAACAAGCACTGCAGGCCCAGACCCAGGCAGGGACACAGCCTGAGCATAGTGTGACCTTCAGTTCTTTGAAAGTCTCAGCAGCATCTGGAGCAGCAGGATCTCTTCCATCTCACAACCATCTTCTGCAACCTGGCACAGCCGAGGTGGCCCTGGCAAGTCTGAGACTACCCATTTGCACAGAGCACCTGTCCTCCACCGAAGGGACCTGGCCACCATCTGCTCCCAAATACCTCACCTCACCCTGGCACAAAGGTCTCTGACTCAGAATATTCCCAAGCAAGGTCAATCTTCGTAAGGGTTTCATAGAAGCAACATACAGCAGTACTTTCTAGCCTGAAAGGCACCTGCCCATGTTGGAAGTATACCGCATTAAACCACAGAATCTATCAAAAGCATAAATGCACACAAGGCAGCCTGGGCTGCACCCAATATGTGGCTGCACGGAATAGACTGGGATATCCTGCCATCTGCTGGGAGAAGATGGCTTGCTGAAGCTCTTCAGTCCCTTTATCACTACATATGTAATTATGGACTTTTAAATCCAAGGACAACAAATACAGTGATGAAAAAACGTGCAAATCATTCTGCACATCATAAAGGTAATTTGTGAAATACATACTATCGTATACACTTTGAAGGTATATTTGTTTGCCAGGATCTCCTCTGGGATATGCATTATTCTAAATAATACCATATTAATTTCTTCTAATAATATCAACACTGTAAATTTTAACAATAACCTTAGTTCTTGCAGAATTGAATTTTTTCATTATTTTAATAACAAAAGAAACATTTCAAAATGTCATTAACCTAGAAAGATTTGGTGATAAACTGTCACTTCATAGCTTTCAAAAGTTTCCTTATCTTTAGAAAATTATTCCAAGTGTTTTGGTATTTTGGGGGATTAAGGTAGACTTAGTTGCTGTTAGAACCCCAGACACTGGATTAAGGAGGTTTCCCAAGAATCTGAGCCTTTTAGTTCCTTTCAAGTAAATTTCAAGCAAAAAAGTTTGAGAAAACTACAAAAAAGAAAGGAAGGGACAACCTCCCACCCCAAAAAAGTCTTGGAAATAAAACTAGGAAATAACCTTGTGTCTTTGAAGACAGTAAATTTGGATTACCTGTATTGTCAGGAGTGAGGCAACTCCATTAGAGCCACCTAGCTCCATACCAGCCAGGCTGCAAAATCTTTAGCGTCACTGTCAATTAGCTTCATTTCTAACTTGTGACTCTCCAAAGCTGACACAAATAGTAGAGGACCACTGTAGCTTACTCCAACCAGACACCCAACTACATGCATGGAGTCCTGATGGTCAAGGCACTCGACTAACTCAGTGCTGCAGATCTGCAAGCTAATTCAGAATAGACGCTTCCAGGCTGCACTGAAGGCAGCTGTAACTTAGCTGGCAAGGTAACACACATGCCACCCTAAAATAACTGCATGGAGAAAGCTTCAGGATATCCACAGAGATTAAAGTGCTGCAGTCACTGCAGTGGTCCCTGTGTGTAGGCAAGCCTATGTTACTGAGAAGCACGAAGGATGAGGCACAAGGTGATCACCCAGAGAGGAAGGAGCCCACCGCTTGTCCGGGAGTATTTTGCAATCAGACAGCTGGCTGGGTGAGGCAGAGAGGAGCACAGAGCAAAGGTAAGTGGGTTTGTTTAAAAAACTCTTCCTAAAAACTGCAACACGAAAAAAAAGTACAATCTCTGCATGTAGATCTATTAAAAAATGTTGACTTAACTTTCCTAATTACAAAAAAAAAGTTTGTCTGAATAAACAAAACACACACGCAAGCTTTTCCCCACTGCAGCAGCAACAGTCCAATTTATAATCCATGAAGAATGTAACCTGTCATTTAAAGAACAAGAGTTCTCAGCTGACTGACTGAGTATATACATAGGTTCCTTCTAACTTAATAAAAACCTTGAAAAGGTACACAAATCTTTCTGCCTACATCAGTGAGGGCATGATGTCAAAATAGTCCTGTTATTTCTAATACTTCTTAAAACATTAGTCTATTCAGAAAAAAGCACCATTAAATATTACGGCCCATGACTGTAAATATGCATACTCCTCTGTAAACCTACAAGAGGAACTAGTACGAACACACATCATACATTCCAAATACCAAGGAACCTTAACCACTTAACAAATACTATAAACAGATTTATTCACAGTGATGACTTCATATCCACTCAGAAAGGCTGCCAACTAAGGGAAAAAACAGTTTAGCTTGCACTGGGGAGTGCAATTTACACAATAACAGTGTAAAAAGTGAAGTGCACTCAAATATTGGATCCAGTGGAAATTAGTAGCTGAGCAGAGCATAACTGCTTGAGCTGGAACCCAGGGAATGATGCTTGTGGTCCAGAGAAAGCTGCGTAACTAATCACCACTGCAGTTCCATTCAGTTTTACACTGAATGTGCAAACTGACACATCTAATAGTAGAGTGCTTCCCTCTCTCCTTATGGCTTAAAGGAAAGACTGTTTAAGTGCCAGGTTTAAACATACACAAAACTCTAAGTGCAAGGAAGCAGTTCAAATGTATTTCAAAAGGAATATGCTGAAGTTGTGCCAAGCTCTTGCGTTTATGTCAGCATTACTTCAAATTGCACTTAAAAGCACTGCCAGCAAGTAGGCAATAACAAGTTACCAAAAAAAAACCAACAACCAAACAAACCAAAAAAAAAAAAACAAACCCACATCTACAGATAATCACATACTATGAAAGAAAGAGCAGCTTTACAAATGAAGCTCAAAGAAATGCAATCTGCAAATATATTCAGTATAAAATCAGACCAGCAAATAATTGTAACTTAGCTCAACTGGGTGGCCCATGCTCCTCAATACAAACTTATCACATCAAGTTTTGAAACTAAAAAGGAGAGTATTATACTTCCACTGAGTGACTAGTAATAAATTATTGAATTCCTTGTCCTTTGAACTGCAAGCAGGACCCTTTCTGACAAGTCAGAAATAATCACAGCAAGAACCACTGTGCACAACATATTTCCTTCAGTTACTTTCTAATATATCATATATATGTGTGCCTCCAGCATACAACGAGATTCAATGGTTAACTAGAAACTTTTTTTGTGTAAAACAAATTTTGGATAGTGAAAGCAAATTCTGGATAGTGAAAGTGAAATAAGTATTTCCAACAGGACAGTGTCAGAACTCAGTAATGGACATTTGCCTTCTTCTACACTTGCTCTCATTCCATGTCTTGTAGCAGTTCCTTTACATGTTTGCAGATGTGCATATGAGCCATATGGCGATGCATAGATTTTTGAGAGTGATCTTCTTTAAGAGGCACCACCCCCTTAATGCAATTTTAAATAGCTGTCAAGATTTAACACTTGTTTAGCCAGACAAAGCCTATTATTGGCAAGGTGGCTATTCTTCTAGTACCTCAATCAGGTCATGCTTAAAATCAATACCCAGCATTTGTCAATTGAGTTTCATGTGTCTTCAGCCTGATCATATTCATTAAGAAAGAACAGACTACTAATAGCATTCATTATAAATCAGGTTATAGTGTCAGGAAGCAAACAATCATACTGCAGAATAATGAGCTTAAATTCTTAGCTAGAAGAGCTATACAGATAAAGCTCAGCTGTAAAAATCATAATGCACATAGTCTTTAGTCTAAGATGACCTTCAGCCTACAAAAGCCCAGAACAATGTTACCATAAGTATTCCATCAATCCATGATTAATATCAGTCACGAGAGGAAAGGTAAGCCTAGTGGAACCCTTCTTAAAAAGAAATCAGCTTATAACCCATATTCCATGGATTTGTCCTACCATTATATACACTAACATTTGAACAAAACCAATTTCACCTTCAACCTTCCAGTTCCCAGCAAAAATGGAAACACAGCTGATCAGTATCCAAAAATTACTTTTCAAACATACTTCTGTTTCTTCTTAGCAGTACAAACTGATGAACATTAGTGAATCACACACTCACCTAACATATCAAGCTGCAAAGATTGGCTCAGAATAAGTGTTTTATCTCATTTTTTTTCCAATGCAATTAAAAAAGAGATAGCAAAGCCTTT
This sequence comes from Empidonax traillii, assembly GCF_003031625.1. Classification (NCBI taxonomy): domain Eukaryota; kingdom Metazoa; phylum Chordata; class Aves; order Passeriformes; family Tyrannidae; genus Empidonax; species Empidonax traillii. The sequence continues at coordinate 592,198 of NW_020955581.1, forward strand.
TGCATCTTCAGCCCCAACCTGCACTCCAGCTGAGCGTGTCACCCCTGATTTATGTCACTAGTAACAATGGCAAATGCAGGTGAGCCCAGATCCGGATTTGAGACTCCAGTCTGTAAACTGGATCAATCACAGCTTATTGGCATTTAGAATCAAAGTAGGAGAACAGGGGAAAAAAGATGCTGGTTTGGAATGAGAAAAAGGAAGCAAAGAGACAAAAGAGTAGAGCATAGCACAAACACAAAAAAAAAAAAAAAACCCACAAAACAAAAAACCCCCCAAAAAACAAAAAAAAACAAACAAACGAAAAAAAACCATCACAGGTTTGAAAAGGTTGAAAAGCCTTTTCATTTTTGAGAGAAGAGAAACCAATTATTTAGAAGAAGAGGGAAGTCATTAGCAATGTTCCAGCTTTTTAGTGGTGGCTGTATCCAAGAGCCAATTAAGTAAATGTTACTTCAGGATTGCCAGAGTTCCCATTTCTTGAATTGAATTATTGTTGCATTGTAACCACCGGCTGAAGCAAAGGCTTAAAAGACTCAGTATAGTTTCTATTTCTTACCATGGAAGCAGGGGAGAATAACATTCAACTTATTTCAGATAAAACACTTTCTATTCTATTCATTAATGTCAATTACTAACTTCTACAGACTTACATATCACAAACACTCTTGTTAGCTCTGTAAGATATCAAATACATGATTAAATGGGACAACAGAAGTACATTAGAGAAAAATGCTGACCACTTGTGAGTTTATTCAACTGAGAAAACCAAAACACAAGCCACGGTGCAAACTGCCTAAAAGCTTGGTAATTTTCCTATCACCACTAAGAAAGGACTAGTTATATCTTACCATTTTTCTCATATCCTCTGCACTCCATTGGCTTGATTTGTCTACAAATTGTATACTTTTCTCTGCAGCATGCAGAGGATAGGGTGACCCAGAATTTCATTGGAAATGGCAATGTAATATTAGGTAAGCTCCACCAGTATTGCCGCACTGCTCTTAACAATGCACTCAACAGCTTATCAACACTGACTGTAATATATGTTTGGAATGTTTTGTTTCAATCTGCATCTTGCCTTCCTTTGGATATGTAACATTCTTATTATAATTATACATCCTAATATATGATTATATTATTATAGTTATGTAAGAATTAACATATTGCTTTATACAGCTGAATGTTAACATGAATGAATTATTTATAAGACAAGCTATGATACTAAATGATACTGACTAGAGAAACAGCAAAAAGTCAATTTTAGATAAGTTTTTATGTCATTAAATCCTAGCAAGCAATTAGACTTGAAACACAAGCAGATTTCTCCAAATAAATTAATGAAAGCTCCAAACAATGAAACAACTGGAAACCTTTTAAACTACTCAAGGGAGGAGCGGAAAAAAAAAAAAAAAAGAGAGAAGAAAAAAAGGACAAAAATCTCTTACAGAATCTTGGTATTCAGCTACCTCATCAGATATTTTGACATATTTGTGTATTTATCTCTCTACCCTGTTTACTCTTCTTCTGCAGTACATTATACAATCACTAAACAACTGCCTTTTTAAATAAGATGTGCACAAGCCAGATGACGATGACTTGCATTCATTCCACACCCACACTGCCCATATATCGGAAAGTAGGGCCAATGCAGGCCTACAGAAATAGAAATGAAAAGCCTGAACTGGGTAGGTTTCAAAAGAAGAAGAAACAGACATTCATGTCATTCTCTTTCTTCCTTCAGCTGGAAAAGATATAGTTAATTTTAAAACCAAAGGTTTTATGATGCGCACTACCAAGCTCTGAAGTTTCACAGGAGGAGGAGACCTGCACTACACAGCCCAGGCTTCCCAGAGGACATGCAGAATATCGCATATGCCCATCTAGCAGGACATGCAGCAGAAGACAGAACATGTCCAGGAGCACAGACTGGGCTGTCACTAAGCTAAAACTGCCACGAACCCCAAATCTCTGCTGCAGGTCCTTCAAGAAGACACCCTTTGAGTGGCACTTCTCTTCATGAAGCCATGATTAAAAGGCAAAATGCCTTTCTTTTTTGTTTTGTTTTTCTGTCCTTGAATTACACTGGAAATGACAATGAAACTCATTTGACATAGAGAGCACATTGACAGCATTCATATTAACAGGTTCTGTGATGTGTAAATTGTACAATTTTCAGATGACCTTCAAGAGTTTTACCCCAGACCTTGCAACTGCAATCTTTTTTGCAGAAGAGAGCTTGTATAGCACCAAAATGTTGTAATTCCAGCCTCCCCTCACTGTTGTAGGTGGTGAGGATGCAGTAGGTCTGTTTCAAACTTGGATGGGTTGTAATCAATTCAAATTTTAGATTAAGTAGCCATCTCATCAACGTGACCAGGGAGGTAGGTTTTTACATCAACAGATTACCCAAAGGGTCTAATCATTAACTGTTAGTAACCTGAAAGCATTATCCTGAGTAATTTTAATGTCTTTTAACCATCAAAAGAAGGGAAAAAAGCACACATATGAAATGGGTGTAGTTACAGAAGCATAGTTTCTTCCACCGTCATATGTTGACAACGTCTATACAGGGGACTGTCATAGGTACTGACTTTTAGATTGACTGTCACTATTTGTTGCAAATTCAGTTTGGTTTACTGTAGATCAGGGAACCAGAAACACGAACAACTGTACCCTTCCAGATGCATTTTCCAATTGTGGCATTGTGGAGTCTCCTCCAAGCAAAGAGATGGTGTAAACGGGGAACTGCTGCTCAATTGTCAAGTTTGCATTTTCCTACTCCGTAATCCCCGGGAGTGGGTAGAAAAAATCAGGCTTGCTAAACTTAGCAAGCATGAGAGCATTTCACAAGAATTGCCTTCCCTCCTCCATTAGTTGTTTTGAGGAAAACAGGTGGGGAAGAAGGGAATAACAGAATGAAAAGGGGAAAAAGAAAAAAGTCTGCTGCGTGTATTACACATTTCTTTTACTTTAAATAACAAGCTGGTGGTGTTCTCCTGTGAGAACTCGGTTGTTTCCTGTATGCTGCAGCTTTGATTTCACATTTTACAGTTTTCTTTCCAAGGCTCGTAAGCAACAATTACCACGACACTATCTAAAACAAATACCCAGTCTGAGCCTGAGCCACTCATTCACCCTCAGATTTCCCCTCCCTATCCCCAGTTCCTCCTCAGGTGGGAAAGTCACTTTTTCAGAAAACCATTCTCAGAGGTGGCCCCAGTAGCCCACCAAGGAGGCCACCCACTTTGAGCCAGAAAGTACGGCACAGTCGTTACATCATCGCTCTCATGGGGTAATCACTGGCTATTGAACTACAGTGAAACAGAGTTAACTCCAGTTTCTGAGTTTACTACCTCTGCTTCTCTCCAATTTGTATCAGAAGTGCTGGAGCCTCACTAAGGGCAGGCAGCAGTGGGATCAGCCTTGTGCTTTGCAAAGTTCAGTGTCACCAGCAGCGTTTAAATACTGCTCACAAGTCCATATTGCTTCGTCTCATGAAAATGAGTCATAAACCAAAATGACTGACGTATTTTACCAAGTAGTTTTTTAACTTTCAGGTACTTAAACCTGGGTCATCAACCATATTAGAAAGCCCTGGCAGCTGATCAAAACCAGTATTTTCCACTGTAAAAGCTGAGTATTTTATTAATGTGTATCTTATTTCTGTGCATCACATCCAAACCAGAAAGTCATACCTTGTAAAAAGTCTCTAGGTGAATAAAAACCTAAAGCAAAATGCCCTGTTATGTGGATCTTTTTTGAACAGTCAACCGAATGTTCAAAACTGATTTGTTTTTTCTGTGCTCCATCTATTTAAAAGGACAAACTGCACAAAAAGCTCCCCTGGCAGGGGACCATCTACCCTGAGAATCAGAGCTCTGCTCTCCCACCTGCACTCTCAGGACCGGTCCCTCTCGCAAAACCACAGGAAGAAGACAGCGTGACACTGTCAGACACAGCAGTTTCATCTTTTCACACTTTCCATCAGAGAAAGAACTTCTGTGCAGCAGTCCTGCAAAGGAGGGGGGTCGGTGTGTGTTTAAGAAAAAAGCATCTTTTACCTTTAGGTGCGATATTTAGCCATATTTACAAGGTATCACACTAGAGGTGCATGTTTCTTTCCAGAGTAGGTAAACTCTCTGGGAAACCCATGCAAAATTTTCATAATGGAACCAGCCCTAACCAGAGGCCACTGATAAAAACAGCACTGATGAGAAAGTGAATGGCTTTGGGACTATTTATATATGCTGTCCCTGTGCAGCTCTGGAAAAAAAGAAAAACTGCCTTTTCTTTTTTTTAAAGAAAGAGGAAAAAAAAAAAAAAAAAGAAAGTGAGAGAGTGCAAGTTCCTCATCGGTGTACAATTAATAAAAGACTGGATCATTCAAGCATGAGTTTTGAATGGATGCCTTAGCTCCATTTCAGTACTTCAGAGCAAAATAAAGCAGTTCTGTAGTCTCACTCCACGGGGAATAAGCACCACTTGCTGCAGAAAAAAACATACTATACTTCATCTTAGAGTAATATTAATCACTACTACCAGTTTGCTTCATATTTGCAAAGGGAAATTTAATAATAAAAATGTTTAAATTTGTAGAAATTTGTGGGAAAATATGCATTTAAGCCTAACACATGTTAATTTTATTACTATAAAATTAAAAAACCCATTGTATTGGAATATGAAATTATACCATTATAATTGCTCAGTACACCACTGTCCATGGCCATCTCCATCTTAAGAGATTCCTTGCAAATCTTTTTAAATATTCGCATTCACATATCAACCTAGAACTTCTCCAGAACTGTCTTTGAAGTCTCTTAATCACATCTGCACTTTTGAACCCTACATAGGAACGTTCCCAATCCTGACTTCACTTAAATTAATCACTTTCCCATCTAGGGGAAAAAAAAAAGAAAATGAAAATATAAAACAAAGTCTGTGTGCCCATCTCAGCATAAGAGGCACCATATAATGTCATCCCAAAACCTGACCCAAATTAGTGTTCTTTTTTCATCAATGTTGCTAAAACATGCTAAGAAATAGAGAAAATATAAAGCAGTGGTTTTGCTGGCACACCTTCTCACACTTCCAGCGGTTACCAGATTACAGAAAGATCAAAACGTGTGAAGTTAAGAAATCATTTTCTTCTATAGTGCAGGCAGTGACACTACATTTATAGCAGTATGTTTATGGGATAATATTCAAGTGTTAAAATCGGAAACATTATTCTGAGGTTTTATGACTTACTACCTTTCTAAAATCTGAGAGAATAAAGGTAGTCAAAGTCTGAGTTTTTAAAAACTCATATTAAGTGCTCCAATTTCAATTGATTTTTTTTTGCCTGAAGTTACTTATTTAAAAAGAATTTATATGCTTAGCTTTTCCTCAAAAAGGTTACAAAATTCTCGCCTGAGCAATTTGGCAAGTAGACTTGATGCAACTTGTCTTTTCAAATTCTTTGTCAACTTCTCTAAACAAGGTTGATTTTAAAGAGGTTCTATTATAACACACAAATCCATTACAGTTACTAAAATGTCCTAAAAAGAACAAAATAATTGTTTTCCCTGTTCTACCACTGAGCTCACATACATTCTGCAATTAAAACTGTTTAATTTTAAACAGAAAATGAAGTTCAACTTTATCAAACTCGTACCTGTTGTCTATCCACTGCTCTGACACTTCATCTTCTTTCCAAAGCAATATTAGATTGCCCTCTAATGGATTACCTACACAACTGCACAAGCACGTTTTTCCTGTTAGTCTTGAATAAGTAAACAAGTTTTGCATGAGAAATGGGAAAGTAGTTTTGTTTCCACTCCTGTTCAACTATCTTTTCAGATTTTAGTTAAACTTTGCAAAATTTTAATTTTCAACCTATTCATTTTTCTGTATTCAGTTGCAAATGAAGCAACATGTGCTGCAGGTTCAGGTTTTTAAGTAGTCTCAGGTTCTAAGTTGAATTTGAAATCTAGAGTCAGAAAGCTGCTTATAAAATAACAAAGTAGAAGCTGACTCAGCAAGGGATTTCTCAAGAAAATTTCAAGAGACTCCAACTCGACTTTTGAACTCAATTACCTACCCCAAACCAGACATTACACTTGCTGACTCCACCACTGTCCTCCTGTGTCAGCAAGATGACAGCCAGCACAACTGCCCGCCTTTCTGCTCTGAAAGTGCTTCTCTCTTCCAAATGGGAAACAACTACATTTTACAAAAAAACAAGACTTTGTGAAGAGATCTAATTGTATGTAAAGGTGATATCCAGAGTAAACAATAGGCATGTGGATTTACTCTACATAGCTATTTGCAGATAATCTATGCTTAAAGCTTGTGAAATAATTGAAGCTTTCACTATATCCAGCCTAAATATGCTATTTAAAATACCATAGCATGGATCAATGACAAAAACCTTCATGCATTTTAATAAGGAAACACACATATATTCCCCCTAAGCACAAGTGAGATGAGAGAAGAAAGTGACCACCTCAGAGGCATCCCATCCTGCAGAGGAGGAAGAAGCTTGTTTTACACAAATGTAAACTAAAGACCTCCTTCAGTAAGCACTTTTCTAACTCCATACAATCCACAAATCTTATGGAAGATGTAGATGAGGCAGCTGGAGGAGCAGCAGAGAGCTTCATTCCAGCCTTCAGGTAAGTGAAGACAGGCAATCTCTCTTGGGACCTTTGGAGATATGGCTCACAGTAGTGACCATAAAAGGGGTGTCCACACTGACCTCTGCTGGCACATGCTGCGAGAACTTCTCTGCCAGCATCTGTAACACTCTTTAAGTATGATCCAACCCCCCTCCACCCCTTAAAATACATATGCACTTTTAAGTAAAAGGCAAGGTAGAGTTTTTGTTGTTATTTGTTTTTCAGACATCTTAATGATCCTACAGCACTATTTTTCATTTATCTTCATTCTCAAAATGCCAAATATCCACTTTGTATAACACCAATTAAAAAAAAAAGGCCAACAAATTACAATTTAATGGAATATTTAATCTATTAAAAGAGCAAGAGTGCACAAATTTAAGCATAGCAACTATCATCCTGTAATTGCCTAGCTTTATCCTTAAAACCACCAGAACCATCATTTGTAAATTAAAACAATTCATCTTTAAAGTATAAGGAATAAGATTTGGAGAATGGGAAGAAAATGGAGACTTGAATCTCTGAATGCTATGGTTCAAACAAGGATCTTCTTCCTGAGAGTAGCAGGATAAAGGAGGTTCGGGGGGGGGGGGGGGGGAGGAAGAAAGAGAGACAAAAGGCATTTCTGGATTGCTAAATTCATGAAGTATAAGCAACATACAGACAAGTGCCAGCATCCAACAGTAGAAGAACAAGAGACTAGCTTAGATCTACATCATGAAGCCAAAACAAGCTGAAGCAAAAACTGTGGATTACAGATGTTTAAATAATTATGTTTCTTTTGCTGCAAGTTACTTGATTTTGACAATACCAAAGAAAATTACATTTTCTTCTTTTGTTCTTATAATGAGGTGCAAGCTAATTCAGTCTGCAAACAGATATGTAAAAACAAACAAAACAAATAAGCCTTTCTGATAATATCCAAACAGTGTACCATGGGATAGAGTTTTCCATCTAAAGTTCTAATCACTCACTTGGGGATTTGTTCTTTAAAGCTTATAAAGGTTAAGCATCTCCAGTAGAGCTATGTAATGTAATGTAGCAATTCTTGTCCTGTTCTGGCTTAACTGGCATTTGAGCTATTATATTTAAAACAAACAAAAATGGAAGGAAAGTCCAGTAAACTGGCTATGACATTTTCACTCATGAAACTGGGTCTAAACTATGCTTCTGAATAGAACAACTTCTGGCATTTGCACACAGAAACAGAAGTAATTTTTACACACAGACCACTCAGCACCTGACTATCTGACTAGGGCGGAAACAGACTAAAGTACTGAAGATGATATATATTGCCATATCCAAGCACTCAAAAATATGGTTACCCAAAGAAAAGTGTCATTCAGGGAGGTTATTTCTTCCTCTGTCCTTCTCCTAAAGTTGTAACTTAGACTAAAACTGATGGATCAATTTCTAAATGACTCAAGTTTAACTAAATGAGCCAGCTGACTAATACAAAATAGGTTAAGGTGAAAAGCATTAAAATAATAAAAAAACCTATACTCCCTACTCACATAGAGAAGATAAAGGCAAAAACTTCTACTCTCCTTAAGAAAAATGAGAATTGAAAATTAATTAATGAAGCAATAAAACTTTACTGGCAAACAGGTATCTCTATTCAGGGAGGCTGAAAGAAAATGCTGTCAAGCATGGAAGACCAATTTGTGTGAAGAAAAATTTATAAATGATGACTTCCAGTTCCACAAAACTATCTCCAAACTATGATTGAGACTAAAGAGTAGAAAACTCTGTAAAGAGGGAACTCTCAATCATACAGAGCCATGACAGTCAACTTTTTTCAGGAAAATTTTTGAAAGCCTGTCTCAAACTTCAAACCAGACTGCTCATTATCAACGGGTTATATAAAGGGAGAGATGCTTCTATATCAAACAAAGGTCTCTGGAGCAACGTAGTCTAGTGGAAGTTGTCCCTGCCCACAGCAGGGGCATTGAAATTAGCTGATCTTTTAGGTCCCTTCCCAACTCAAACTATTCTATGAAAGGTATTATTTGGTACAAACTCTAGAGAGGTGGGGAAGTGTAAAGAAAAGGAGGCAATCCTAACTGATGTGTAACCACAAGGTTGTGACATTTTGTTTCGCAAAATGAAACAGATAAGGTTAGATGACCTGCTACAAAGGCCATAGAAAGGTTTTTGACAACAGCCACAATAAGAAAAAGTTTTCAAAACAATTCAGAAAAAGTATAGCTCTGATTTTTATTTTTTTTTTAAATTTGTCACATAAACCTCAGAGTAAGTGTTATCTCTGTCTTGAAGGATTAGTAATCAAGAAGGGTTCTGCAGGGGCTTGTTTATCAAGAGCAGCTTTAGATGATGCTTCTATCTCTCAGCCTTCATGTTATTTGAAAAAATACAGATGGGGGAAATAAAAGTGATTGCCTGGGTCTTTCACAGATCAATAGGAAGCAGAAATGTTTATTCTGCGAACAGCAGAGGAAATGGTGAAATGGTGAAACATGACATAAGAAGTAATGAGATATAAAGTAAACAGATCAGGAGAGTACTTTTCCTCTATTGTCTTTTGGTTATAGCATCTTTTGCCATTTTTTTTCTAAGCACTAGACTATTCTTCTCCCAATGATACTTTACATTTCTTTCAAACTAAAGAGAGAACTTTTGAAAAATATGGATGACTATGGATTCTGGTTCAATTTTGGGATGACAGAAATCATATTTCTATTTTATTTATGAAAATGTGGAATAAAGTCTAAAGATAATTTTTCTCCTCCAAAACAAACTGCTAGGGTTAAATAAAACACAATAGACACTCTGAATGAATTCCAGTTAATTCCTTAACACTAGGGTGCTCATTCTGAGAAACACAGGGATGAAGATCCTTGCTAAGACCCATGATGCAGTAGGAGCTGAGTTGCATGTGTGGGACAGTTCATCCAAACAACTGACTCCAGCAAAAACAGAAAATCCCAAAGGGTCATTAACTCACACTGAAGACAAAAGTAGTACTTCACCTACCCATTTCTCATGAAGGCAACAATGCAGTCAAATGACCTCTCTCCTTAAAACAGCAACTGCCCCCTTCAGCAAGGGCCTACCACATCCTCACCTGCGTGTTTTAGAGACCTCACATCCATGTGCTACTGCTCACACAAATCCAACTCTGCACGTTCCCAGTTAATCTGAAGGAACAAAGCCCTCTGAAAGCCCTTGTTGCACACTAGGTACTTATTTGAAGTTACTACCTGTTTAGAGTTTGCTGACACCAGTTAAAAAAAACAAACCCTGTAAGTATACAGTAATTTCAGCTTAAAGTAAGGCAAACAGATTTCCCAAGTATTAACAAGAACAGGGAAGGACTGGATGTTTTATCACAAGCATTCTAATGCCTTAAGGATAGAAACTGTAACTTGGGGGAAAAAAACTAACCTGAAAGTTAATCTGATTGCATGACTAGCAATTCACGCTCCTCTTTACCAAGCTCTGTCAGAAAAAGCATTACTCTGCAGAATAACTAAGTGCTCAACTAGACTACTAATTGTACCATATGTGGGTGGGAGATACCATCTTTGAGATTTTGTTCATGTTGCATTAGTTTTCAGGTTGCATTAGTTTTCCCCTGTTAGAAATGCATTCTTCCACTTCTTCCACCTCATTTCTAGATCCATATCAAATGGCACTACTAAGAAAAAAACCAACAAACCATTGCTTCATCATCCCTGTATGTAAATCTGGGGATGACATAGGAGGTGCTTCAGAACAAAGGCTTGATATGGTTGGGAGCAAGCCTGTGATTTTGTTTCATCTCAGCCACCACCTTCTGACTGGGGAAAGGACTATCTTTTAAATCAGCTGATGAGCCTGGAGAGTCTTTACAGGATAGGTGAATATTAGAGATCACAAATTATATTCCAGTCATGCAATTCCTAGGAACTAAGAAAAGTATCCAAACAGGAAGGAGCAACTTACAGTTCTGGCAACAATTATTGCAAGTCTCAGGCAAAGATATAAAATTACATCATCAGGTGAGGAAAGATAAGTGATAGGAAAAGAAGAGAGTGCCAACACAAGGTATATACCTGTAAAGAGCAGCCAGGTAATTAAAAAAAAAAATATCTGTGCACATTTGTGAGGTAGGGAGAAGTGGTAGAAGCTGTTTGCAATAATGAAGCTTGAAAGGAAGTCTTTTCTACGCATATTTCTATTTTTATATGGAAACTTTTTGGTTAAAAACTTATTACACCTTCTGGACTCTAATATTTAAAAGTATAAATATTGCTGTTTTGTTTTGTGGTTTGTTTGGTTGTTGTTTTTTTTTCCCCCTCAAAGCCAGCTGGCAAGAGCATAAACTCTTACAACTCTGGAAGTGTCAACAAATATATGCACAGCAAGCATGGACATTGACCTATGGAGAAGTTGGCTTTGTGAACCATCTTTTTGAAAGACTCATTTTGCACCAAACAAGATATTTATAACCAACCATGACATCAGTCTCAAATTTCTGCTTGCTGTTATTTCCAGGGAGAAGCGTTTTCTATTTTCTTTTTACTTCAGAAGAGTTTCTCCAACCCTACTGCAGTTTTTTTCCTTTAAATTCCTCTTTTAAACTCTTATTTGCAACAGAAGAACAGATATCTAGCTTATAGTGACCTATTTCATTGTGCTTCAACATTTTTATCCTCAGTAGTTTGCCTTACACCTGAATTGCAAGCTATAGTTGAAATCATCTTTTTGCTCTGTATCTGAACGCTGCCAAGCCCAACAGTGTTAAGCATAATTTCAGTTTCATTAAATTAAAATAATAAATACTAAGAGATTTCGCTTTGTTTTATAGTAATGCAAGATGTTTTTTCCCACTAATTCAGCCTTAGCTAATGAAAATCAGAGGCAACCACCTCAATAATTAAGAACAATACTTCTAATTTCCCAAACTATTAAAGCTTCTTCTTATATAAAGGCACAGACGAGCCTGAAGTCCAGCAACAGCTGCATAACAATATACAAAGAAGATGTAAATTCACTGCCACCAAGTTTCTATCATGAAAAACCAGAATGAAGTTGCATTCAGACAGTTCTCAGACATTTCAATAAGTAATCCAAACATGCACAGATTTCTTATGGGGTGAATTTTTTTTTCAGTAGATTCATTCACATGAAGTGGGCACACATGACACAACAGGAAAAAAGCTTTCAAAGTGAATTTTTTAACAGAGAAGAGTTATTGGGGTTTTAGTAACCCTAAGCTCCCTGGATTTTTTAGTATTGGGGTTTATTTTGGTCTTTATCCCCACGGAATATGAAGGGAGAAAGAAAAAGCAGGTACACATATTTGATGGAAAAAGCAGTGGCTACCAATGTAAGTCTCTCCACGTTGAATATACTTAATCTTCCCAATAAAGATCCTCTAGGGCTCACAAGCTGAGATGTGCCTCAGCAGGTATGTTTTGTTATTGACAATGAACAAGTGTTAACGTATTTATTATCTCTGAAAGTGCTAACATTAGTCAAGGTCTGTATGCTTGAGTACTCACTACAGTAAAAACATCAGCTTTCTATCAATGTTTACTTCTGGTAAAAGTTAAAGTTGACATGACAGAGTTAAGGCTTGTCTTTTTTGAGACAAGAAGGTGCTCAAGACATGCAGGTTCAATGATTATCTGACCAGCCACAAGCAAGGAGATGATTTTTTGTGTCGTGAGTCACATTTCTGAAGTGCTGTTGCAGGCACTGCAACAAAGAAAAGAAAAACCAACCAAAACCAAACCAACCAAAACCAAAACAAAATAGCTGCAGGCAGGTTTTGACCCTGTGACTCGGTCCAATAATCATTAGAGATTTCAGAAGAACCCATAAAATCTCCAGTCAAAACTCTTCTATTTTAATAAATCAAATAAATAAATCAAAATAAATAAATCAAAATAAATAAATCAAAATAAATAAATCAAAATAAATAAATCAAAATAAATAAATCAAAATAAATAAATCAAAATAAATAAATCAAAATAAATAAAATTTATTTTATTAATAAATTAATAAAAGCTTTCAAATTCATCTGACAGTATTTTCTAATTTGTTTTTATTTAGTGACAAAATACAATAGCAAATATTCTTCTCAACAGAGAAAGCACTGTTTTTCTCTACAAGGCATCATCACACAACAAGAATCTGAACCACAACCCAAATGCAATACAAACTTGACTCTTGAGCAACTTAGTGCTATCTCACATTAACTGTCAGAACTGGTATCCACAGCAGAAGATACACTCTCCCTCTGTTACCCTGAGGAGCATACTCTAAATTTCTTTCCAAAGACCTTTCTACTATCATTTTCTCAGCAGGGGTAGAAAAATCTTCAGATTATTGTGGAAATATTACTCAGGAAAACCTGTTCTAACATTGAGGAATTCACTTGACAAAGCAAGTTGGGTTTTCTTCTCCAAAATAGTAAGGATCAAAGAGCATATGCTGATCAAATTAACTGAGATACTTCTACAGGCAATAGTGTTCCTGGCAATACCAGAATTACCCTAATTCTGACAATATTAATAAAAAAAATTAATGAACGAAATTGGTTAGTGAAAAAAATGCCTGCTGCTACACGCTAACCAAAGTGACTTTGCACCAAGTATATCCCATTGCTAAAGAGGAGACAGAAGATCAGGTGGACTGTTGCTGTGTTCCAATAGCACTGTACCATTAATCATTGTAGCTTCTTAGTACAGGTTATCTCCTTTCTGCAGTAATGTCTTCAAATTACTTGGCTGTGAATTGCTACTATTAGCTTTTCCATGACGAAATCAGTTAGAGTAACAGCAGAAATTAGTCCCACCTTCAGACACTCTTGGAAACAACTCTTTTTAGACACACCCATTGAATGCAAATACTGAGACACGGCAGTCACTTTAGCATTTTGGTTTTGTCAGCAATTTTAGTGTACTTTCAAATTACATACGAAAAGACTGGACTATCTTGACTGTCTGGGACACTTTCATTCAACCACTTCATTTTCTTTAGCAGTTTGCCCCAAGGATACAGATTCCTAATGATATGTTAGTTCATCAAGATCATGCAGTACAATGCAGCAAACAGTCATTTATCATCCATGTCACCAGGTTGCAAAAATGTTTCTTTCAAATGCAGTATTGACAAACATAGCACATTATAACAGCTTATCCTGGCTTGTGTTGCTGTTTCTTTACAAACTCTGTCAACTTCATTTTCTGGCCATGAATATCAGCCCTTGTTCTGGCATCATGTGCTATAAGGAGCAAGTGATTTCAGATAGACAACTGACAAAATGACTTATAGCCATGAAATTGAAGAGGCAGCATGTTTGTTTATGTGCGACATGGTTTAACCCTCCAATCACTCTAGGAATTTCAGACTTGCTGTTATGCATATGTGGAATGACATGTTAAAAGTAAATTCTGGAGGAAAACAGAATACAAACATCAAAGCAACTAGGGGGAAAAAAAAAAGAAAAACCACACCAAAAAACATCAATCAGAAGTTCCTGATGCTGAGCACAAACAAAATCATCAGTCCAGAGAGGAAGACACACACACAAGAAAAGTTAGTAAATATGTATGTGTGTTCAGTAACATTGCAAACAGACAGAACTGATTTTTAAGTCAGAAAAAAAAATACTTCTGTGTATGCTTACTTGAGCATTTTATTTGTGAAGCTCAGTAACACTTTTTAAAAATGCTCATGTTGGATTTTGCCTCATTTTATAACTGGAAGAACCTTCAACAATATTTGAGAGAGAATTGAAAATACACAGGGAATCTCTCATTTAAATCTAGTCTGATGGCTTAAGTTCCATTCCTGCATCCCAATCAAGGGAGTGCCCAAGAGGGCACCAACTTCTGGTTTCTTAAACTACTTTGTTTGTATCTACAAAACTACGGTCGTGAATGTCTCAATAAAAATTAATGAAAGACAAACCCCATATTTAAGGTTATAAAATAATAATAATAATACAATTAATTTAACACGTTCTTGGAAGCTCCAATTCCAGTGAGAGAAACCCTTTCTCTCATTCGTTTTCCTGATTTAGAGAACATAAGTGAAAGGTTATCTGCTGACTTTCACTGTCATTGCAGTAACTGAATACTGGGCAAACAAGCAATAGCTGTAAGAAACACTATGCCACTGAAGTGGCATAATCATAAATGCTGATGGAAATCAAACACAGTAGTTCTAAAGTCAGGGGTCTGGGATTTGATTAACTGCATTTTTCTTTGAACTTCAGAGATAAGAAACTATGGTGACAAACTTCATGTGGATAGAATCCCATTAGATACAGAAGATACCAAGTGTGTTGTTATTTCTTTCAGAGCTGGAAAAAAATGCTATCATAGGCTCCTGCTTCTGGGAATTGAGAGCAAGTTTCATCTGAAAATGAGTAAAGAAAAAAAAAACCAAAACCAAACCACAAACAAAACAAAACCAACCAAACAAACCAAAAAGCCCCCAAAACAAAAACAAACAAAAACCCCAAACAAAACCAACCAATCATCCAAAAAAACAAAAACAAAAAACACCAAACAACCCCCTCCCCCCCAAAATCCCACAACAAATACACCAAAAGAATGCAATCACACATTTCAGTCAAAAAAGAATCTTGATGAATCCAGACTGTTTAACAATTCCGGACTAACAATACTGCTGAAACTGCTCATAACACATTTGTACCACATCATTTTTCCTGCAGTAAGTGCACAAAGTTAATAAAAATTAATTACTAATAAAAGTAAAATCTAAGCTCACAAAATTTATTGCTGTCTTCATACCATATTTCTAAAGTGCTCATAAAAGCAAAAACTTATCACCAAATCACAGAAGTGAAGTCCAACCCTTACCCCTGCACAGGACCATCCCCAAGAGTCATAACCATGTGCTTGAGAGTATCATCCAAACTCTTCTTGAACTTTGGCAGGCTTGATGCTTAGTTTCAGAGTTAAAGCCATAGAGTATGTATGTAAAGCCATACAGTCTGTATTTCCTCAAGCTATTTAACGGGAGAATCTATAACCAATTGACTGCCGTTATTCTGAAAATACACAGTGATGGTAAGAGCACTGATAATAAATTGTACAGTTAGTTCAGCTTAAGCGCTGCAGAGCTACAGAATATGAAAGAATCACACTGAAGACTGTCGGATCACCAAACTCAGCAAATCTGTCAGTTAAAGCAACTGACAATGGTTTACAGATTACATGTGAGATAAAAGTGTTTATGGCCTTGATTCTCTCACTAATAGTAGCTTTTCTTATCAGCAAACTATTGATGAATGAAGGTAAGATCTCCTTGTGGTGTTTTCTAAATATAACAATGAGATTCTACTGTCTCATTCTCTTCTGAAGCAAATAATTTCTACTGGTGTCAAGTGATCAAAGAATTCACCATCTGAGATGAGAATACAAAAACCAGTAAAATAGCCTACAGCAAAACACCTCCTTTACTTCAACAACACTAAAACCAAATATTTCAAAGCATTACAGAAAACACGAGTAAAGCACATCTTTTATATTTAAACTGTGAAATATAAACACTTCCTGACCACTACCAAATGAATGCAATCCTCGTTAGGGTTACCATCTACAAGATACAAATGAACTTGCAGAGGACAGTTTCATGCTATATTAATCACTTCTGCTAAATTTCCCCAAATTTTTTAACTCTGAACAGATACATACCTCCCTTGCAGTACTATGGTAGTCTTTGCTTTGTTTATGATCTACCTTTCTGTTAAAATACACACTTTCTTCTATCTGTTGGCATATTCAGCTAATTATTGCTTATCAAGTGTTCTAGCCCACTTCAAAAAGTGCGCATTGCACTCCTTAACACAACTTACCTCCATCATCTCTAGGAACCTGACAGTATAAAATAAAAAATAAGAACGTCTAAAGTGGATCCATCCTTGCTTAAGGCTATTTTAATAATTTTATACAAATTGCTACACGAACAAATTACATTTTCCCTATTCCATCTTAAACATTTATATGTGTTCATATACACATATGGAACAATATTTTCAGAGCTTGTTAAAGTTGCATTAAATCTAGTCAAAGATCAATAGCAACACGGCGCAACTCTCTCTACACCATGAGTACAATACAATACATGCAGATATACTGCATGATTATACTTCTGTATAATTAGAATGCTCTGACATCGTGCAGCCTTTCTTAGGTTTCATGCAGCTCTAAGTTTGACTTTTGACAGCTTCCAAAGGGTTTAGCAAGAATTCAGCAGTACCATATATAAACACCAGATGTGATGATCTGCTTAACTTGAACGATATAAGGTTAACTTTCAGAACAACAACTTCTCAGCCACTCCAGAGAGGTGTAACCCACTCGCATCTTTCTTCATTAACTGCCTGCTCCATACAGGTCATTTCCTGGCTGCCTAGAACAACAGTTCTGCCTAGCTACATCTGTAAAATCTTTCAGCAAATGGATCAGTGCCAGCCCCTTATTCAGCTGAAATATCCAGTGCCGGTACAAGTTCTCTAACCTCCTGAGCTGCAGTCTGCCTTCTGCCAGAGGTTGCAAAACAAGCCCCTTCCCTGAGAGTTCCTGCAAGCAAAAGAGTTACTCTTTCTCCCTCTAACACATCCATGCTTCTCAGCTTCTTTACATGGATTATGTCACTTTTCTCCTTCCTTTAACCTGCACAGGTCAATGTTATAAATTGCAAAATTACTTTGGCTTAAAAAAACCCCAACAGTAAATTTTAATTACAGTAAGATTAATTGAGTTAATCATGTTGAAATTACATTTTCAGTGAACAAAATTCTAATTACACACTGTTTTCTTTAAAAAAAAGAAAAGTAAAGACACAAGAGTCTCGCTGTACTGGAAACAGTTCCTGGTCCTTAACAACTTCTATTAAATAAAGCAGTAGCAAGCCTTACTTTATTCTTGACCAGTTCTTATTTGTGTATCTACTCCTGGGAATTATCTCAGCGATGAGGGAAACCAGAACATCACAAAACACCCAAGTGTTAATACTGAGAAAGACACCCAGGCAGAAACTATAATGCTGCCAGCATGTGTGATAGAGGACAAGATGGAGAAGACCTATTCCTGAACCTGTTGCTTTTCAAAGGCTTTCACCAGGGTCCAGATAACCACTGTCCTGGAGTTACTCTGGGGAGCAGCATTATACCACATATAGCATGTATGTGGAGGACTTGGGTACATTGCTCAATATATGATTAAGAACATGTACTTGTAGCAGCCAGGATAATCATTTAAGCTTTAAGATGACTACAGCAAGAGTCTCAAAGGCTCTACAAGGCCGTGGAATCGCACTCACAGAGAAACTTATTAAAATTGAGCTAGAAATACTGCAACGGGGAATTAAGCTACAGATTTGGCCAGTAATGAAAGGAACAGTGATGAACAGCAATTAAAGCACAGGACTGGTTGCAAAAAAACAGAATGCTCAGCTCAGCTGTTTACTTGCCAGATGACGAGACCCAGGTTACATAAAGCCTAACACGCACCCTTACGTGTTCTAAATACATGCAGGTTGAGAGTACTTGGCTGACCCATAAAAGTAGGGGAATTTCTGCCATAGAGCACATCATTTTTTGTCCCTTCCCTTCTCCTGACCAAAAAGGCTCATGAGAGCCTAGCAGCAATCCCTTCGCAGGTGTAGAAAAAAGGTCATTTTGGTTGCAGATGTGAAACTCAACTGGGATGCTAGCCAGCCACAGCCTGCAGCTGCAGACCCTCCATGTCCCCAGCTTGAACCAGCAATGCTCCTTAGAAGGCTGTTGGAGAAGAACTAACCTTGTCAGACAGCCTTTACTCTCATGAACAGGCCAACAGCTTAATTGCTCATTGCCAATGAAAGAAACTCCCCATATTCTGTTTGCCCGCCTCCAGACTCTGACAGAAGAAAAACACCAATCTGCCACACAGGGATCATCTGTTATTTTGTTCAAGTACAATGATTTTCACCTGGTAGATGCTGAAGTCAGAATTTATTGCCATATAGTTCTGGGGAATAATATTTGAGAGGTTCAGTAAGATTTGAGAAACAATTGGTCACTGTGAGTAAAGAGAACTTCGTATGATCATTGCAAAAGTCTTTGAAGTGGAGAAAAAAAAAAGAGAAATTCATTAGAAGAAAACTGGGTAAAATTATCAGAGCATTCAGGAAATTCTTGGGATTTTTTCCTCAAAATTCATTACACTGAGAAGGAAGGCAGGTAGAGTGAGCGCTAAGCAATGGATAATAATGGGTATGGACGAAGAAACTCCCACGAGACAGGGACTAATTCAAGATAAAATAACCCGAAAGGTCACAGAGGCCATGAGAAAAATCAGAGATTTTTTTGTAGGATTTCTTTCTAAAGTATGCAAGTAGTACTAGATCAAAGGACTACTCTGAAAAACCCTATGGAGAACAGGCAGAAAGCAAGAGCAATAGAAGCTCCATTACTGCGTGTCTTGCACGACTGCATTTGTGTAATTATTCAAAGAATAAGCATTCACATACAGACTTCACCCAGCAAAGGGTAGGGGTCACATCTGACCAAGTTTGCTCAGTGGCTCCTGTCATATTTCCCATCCCACAGCCACTGGCACCCAAAATTCAGCTGCAGACCAAAGTGGCATATGTTGGAGGTCTTTATCACAGATGACATACTGCATGCCAAGGCAGACTTTCCTTCCCTGTGTCATCCTCTGACACAAAATACTACACCCTGCCCAAAGCAATTGGCATTAGTTGGGCATTTTCATGTTAAAAACAGAAGAGAGAAGAAAAAATATGATCAGGTAATTTTTTTGTGCTGGAAGGAGGGTATCACGAGCAGACACATCCCAGCTGGGATCACCTGCTGGATTCCACCAGCACATGCAGTCAAAAAGACCATAAGGAGGGCAAGACAGTGAAACCATTCCCACAGTTCCAGGAATTTCTCTTTCCTTGTCCACATCTTGGAGGAGTCTTTCACCCCTCCCAGTAAAAGTCAGTAAAAGTTGAACTGTTCAATTAGTGGATGTTGAAAAACTTCCAGAAGACCTTGTAAGAATACAAAAAGAAAAGGTCTCTTGCTGATGAATGGGCAGAAGCACTGCCTTATACACCTAGCCATGGAATCCCCACCATGTTGGAGGTGTTGCTGCATATCACAGCAGATAATAATTAAAAATCAACAAAAAAGCATTATATAAACTACAGATGCTCTGCAGATTTTCAAATGTTAACTCACAATGTAAGAGTAGAAACTCCTCTTAAAAAGTCTAAATATAACTGCGCTACTAGCAAGCAGAACAATAAGCAGGATAGATGACAGGCTGCTCAAACAGGGAGGAGTGGGAAAGAAGCCAGAACCTTTGGAAGAAGTGGTCAACAACACAAAAGAGTCCAGAGGGTGTGTAAAGCAGGAGGATTTAGCAACATCCTAAATTGCTGAGAGTTAGCAGCTGGCTGGGCATAATAATAACCAGGAGATTAATAGATTTTTCCAGTATGAGGTCAGAAAACTACATAAAATAACATTACAGTGCTGACATTTAGAAGAGGGAGTGAAGCAACAGGTATTAAACAAAGCCACAGCAGTGGTGGGTGGGTGCAGGGTAGGGTCACTGTTCAATTCCCTAATTTTCAAAAGTAACAGCAAGTCATGAATACCGATTTCTGGCCCAAGTTGGAAAGCACTTTCTGTGGCTGTAGAAAGACAATATGCTGCTGTCTTTACGTGGAAATTTTTACAGCACAGAAAAATTCAAAGCAGGGATGAAAAATGAGCAGGCTGCATTACACACTTAGCAACTGACCCTAGAAGGAGTAAGTAAGAAAAACTAAACCAGGAATTTCTGTAACAAGAACAGAGAAAACAGAAGAAAATGTACTCCCTGACCTTCAAAGGGGTTAGCACCAGAAACACACAAACACTATGTCACTGCTTATTTCATGGCTTACTATACACTCTGTACTTTTATTACACATTTTTTCGTATTCAAACCATTACTCCTCCACACTGTGGTACCTAAAAGCTGAGTTGTAAGATCTTTTGATTCTACTTAAACTCTTCCCTTTTGATTGCTACACTTCATGTCCAAGATTTCAACATTCACCTCCTGTTTTTGAACAGCAATACAGCAAGACATTTTGTCTGAACCCCAAAAAATCCAACAGAAATTTAAAGTAAACAGATATTATTGTCTTATTATCAATAATGGCAAAAATATTTTTCAACTCATTACCTTAGGAATTGAAAATAAACTGATAGACTAGTGACTGCATGATACTGACAGATAGGAACATGGATAAATTCTGTGTTTGTACTCATGTTGCATTATTGGTCATGACAAAGCAGAGATACAGATGTGTAAGTTCCTTCCTTTTTTCATACTGAAATCTCTTGTTTGCCTCTCATCTTGTTCATGGACAAATATGCAGGAAACATAGAAAAAACAGGAGACAGTAAAATCAACACAGAGAACAGTACTGCTGATACCTACAGTGCTAAAGTAAGCACTGGTACATGAACCTTTTGTTTACAATGCTACAAAACCCCCTCATGTTCTTACCTACACTACTACATTATGAGTGTCTTTGTGTCTTTGCAGCTTGTACAATATTTAGGCTGAACATGCACACTCAGAGTGCTGCAATGAAGTGGAGAAGCACGATGCGTATTAGTAGGAATTAATTGCTAGGATACTTCTAACGTTTTCATGACTAATAAAGATAAGCTTACTTGCTGTTGCAAGTAAAGAACACATGGTGTTATTAGAAATTGGCATAAGGAGTGCCTAAAACATCCTCTGGCAACTCATTAAAGAAATGGATTAATCCTAAGGAAAAAAAAAAAGGGTTAGAAATCAACTCCAAAAGATATAAACTCAGCCTTTTCTATGAATGCATTAAGAAACTGATTACCCATACAAGCACAGCGTAAGAATTAGCTGTTGAGTTATGAAAAAGCTGAAAAAGCAAAACACTTTAAATACATCCAAATATGAAGCAAATTTATGAAAAAAGCCAAGACATAGCAGGACATCTCAGCTCCCCACCTCTCATGGCCCAGGCAGACAAATACAGTCAGCAATGAGAGAACAGGAAAAGGCAGCTCACTTTTAGGCTGAGATTCCAGAAGCCTTCAAAATACTGCCACAGGTATGAATTTTCTAGCAAAAAGAGGAGGTAGAGCCTATGGAGATCTTAGCACTTCATTAGCAGGTTTCTTCTATGTCAAATCACCCCTATCCATGCCCCCTCCCTCCCCTTGAAATCAGAAGGCATGCTCCCCACCTCTTACTCCCACACCCAATTTATTCGTGGTGTATTTACTTATTGTTGTACACGCCACAACAGTGTCCAAGGGATTTGTCTGCTGGTTGCAATTACACCTTATATGTGCTGCCCAGATTAATGGTAGCTCTGTGAAGGTGTCCTCTATAGCACCTTGCCCTAGAAAAGATGCTCTCCCTTCCTAAGCACCTGCTACACATCATGACTACCAGCCTGTTATATGCACAAGGCTTCTGATTCAGCTACCATAAAAAAAAAAAAAAAAAGAAGGCTCTAGGAAGTAAAACTTTTTTGTCAGCAGCAGAAGTTCTTACAAGTCTCTGGTAAATGAGAATGCCAGACATCTATAATATACCCAAAACAAAACAAAAGGACTTCAGCTTCAAGAAGAGTTCTTCAGACACAGCTGCAGCACTAACTGACTTAAAGATGCATGAAGACACTATCCAGGATCTACGACAGAGTAATTTTATTACATGAACAGAGCTTCAGGAGAGGTAGCAGTGTTTCAGAAATTTGAATTCTCCTAAATTTTTTTGGCTGCTAAAGCTATTAAAGTTTTTTTTAGTGTAAGATACTATTTTCTCCCCTCAGATGGACCAAATGTGAAATAGATACATATTAGTAGGGACTGCAAAACTACACTGTCTGAACATCTGGCAAAGCACCTTTAGACACTGCAAGACATGGAGCTCCTCTCCTTCTTGGCACTCAGATCCACAGCACTAATCCACATGAGGGTCTCAAAGGGGAAGAGTTGCAAGAATCCAACACTGGAAAGAATAATTCAAATGCTGTCTTATAGGATTAAAATAACATTGATGTTTTTACCCACATCTCAGGATACCTCCATTTGTGCTCCTCTATTTAACCATAGAAGCCTGACCTTCAATATTATTATAAAAGAGGCTCGTAGAAGGTGCAAGTAAGGGGGAGAGGGAAGACTGCTATTAAAGCAGGCAATTAAATCTGTCAGGTAACAGTTGGAGATAAGCCTGCACTGTCTCTAACAGCATGCTAAAAGGTTCTAAAATCACTCATCACTTACACTGCATTTATTCATGCCCTGCCTCTGGTACAATCAGGCAAGTGGAAGGCTTTTTCTGGCACTTATTTATTTTTATTTTTATAAATCTATGATGATTCAGGAAGATTACATGGCAACACATCTTTCTCTGAAATAACTATACTCAAACAGACATACACACACAAAAAAAGAAAAATCAAGAAAATAATTTTATATTCCCTTCAGTTCCCTCACTACAACAGTAAATATAATATACAGCAACTGGTCCTGTGTTCTGAGCAGTGTTTTCAAAAACATTTTTCTTTTGCCAAAAGAATAGCAAGTTATTTTTTCACACACAAGTATTGAATAATTAATTGCTTTTTGCTTTGCCTTTAACTTCCAGAATTGACCTGGGGTACTCTATTTCTTTGACAAGAGGAAGACAGATAATGGGCATTTCTTGAGGGTCTCTCACATCTATCACTGTTATCAGGACAGGAACAGAGATCTTTCATGCTGTTCTGCTGATAACTCAAGAAGTTCACTATGTAAGTGGTCTTAAGTTCGGAATGTTTGTTTAGTACAGGAGAGTTCAAGTTCTGCAAGAAAAATAAACACATTCTTTCAGGCTAACTTTAAAGATTCAAGACTGACAGTTGAAAAGAAAAATAAAACCCTGAAGCTCTACCTTCTGTAATGCCTTAAGGGAACTATTTTTTTAGCTCATCATGAGCACAGATATGTACGTGAAAGTCGTGTGGTCCAAACAAGCCTTCCAGCTTTTTTTTTCCTCCTTTTATTAACTAGCTCTTGAAACAGCAATCAATTCTGATTAAACATGAAAGCTCTGATTTCATGCGATGTTCACCTGCTAATCGAAACAGCAGCAGTCAAACAAGCCCAAATGGCAGCTGAAATAGAGCTGCAGGACAAAGAGCTTGCCCAGTGGCTAAGCCCCTGTTAGCACCCCTAGTCCTCAAACCAGGAAGGCATAGGCCTGTAACATTCCTAAATGCATGTTTATATTGGGAAGTGACAGAGGATGTGAACAGGGACAGCACACAGTCACTGCATATTTTGAACATGGCAGGATAGGGAGAATAAAACCCATTTTTTTCATAAGCATTTCCAGGCAGCCTAACCTCCCAACTGCCAGAATCTTCTTCCTCCTTTACCAGATCTCTTTAGGCAATTTGCCTACTCCATCTTTACAAACACAGCCATCTATTCACACAGCTCTTGTATGCACAGACAGGTGACCCAGCCAACTTGCTGCAATGGAAAAGGTACAGCAAGCTCTAAACCATGGCTCCAGGAGGCTGTCTGGCACTTGTTGATGGTCTACACCACACCTTCTACACTACACCCATGACCAGCGTTCCCCAGACCTTCCTGAGCTCTCCAAAGCAACATGAAACCAATCCCATAACAAACTGAAGATGATGTCTGGAACCAGACAACTTAAACTGAGAAACTGGAAATTCAAGTTAAGATGTGAACCATCAAATACCAGCTTTGGTAATTTGGTTCAATATTGTATTTCAGATGCTTCTCAAGATGTATTTTATGCTATCTCAAGATGTGGTACAAACTTAGAAGCAAATATTCCAAGGGACAAACACATATCATCTGATCAAAAAAAAAAAAAAAAAAAAAAAAAAAAAAAAAAAAAAAAAAAAAAAAAAAAAAAAAAAAAAAAAAAAAAAAAAAAAAAAAAAAAAAAAAAAAAAAAAAAAAAGGCACTCCAGTTCTATAGCCTTCTCTTATCAAAGGAATTTGAAATGTAGCATATTCTGTTCAACTCTGCAAACCAGAACCCCTTTCCTCCCAAATCCCACAACTGTAGCTTTATAACTGAAGGCCAAAATATGCTATATGAACAAAACTTAGAAGTCTGACAATTCCTTAACTCCTGGCTACTTGAGTATTCAACTCCCTTCCCTCTTCTTTTCTCAGTATAAATAATGTATAAAACTGCTACAATAGAAGTTGAAAAAGAAAATAAAGCCCACTCCATTCCAGATTCCATCATCTGGTATCACATATTTCACGGGGACCAACAGCAGTGAATTTTAAATTCATTACACTTATCTTTTGCAGTAAGTCTAACTGAGGACAATTAGAAGTTGTTGAGCTCCACAGAATTAGCAAGAGAGAAAGAGAAATACACTCTACCAGGAGGTTTCACAGATAGGTACTAATATGCATGTAATGAAAAGACTCAGAATTTTCTGTCTTTTCCAAATACCTGACAAGAGGGAGGTTGAATAGA
Organism: Empidonax traillii; assembly: GCF_003031625.1. Lineage (NCBI taxonomy): Eukaryota > Metazoa > Chordata > Aves > Passeriformes > Tyrannidae > Empidonax > Empidonax traillii. The sequence goes on from NW_020955581.1 coordinate 617,402, forward strand.
TGATACAAGAGCCTTCAGTAACTATTCACAAGGCAGTTCCCAGCACATCTCATTCAGCTTGTTCTAGTTCCTGCTCTAATTCATTATATGTTATCTTAGCCCAATTTCCTTGCCTAGAAGGACACACATCATACATATTATCAGGACTTTTTTCTTCCTAATTAGATGACTGCACTTATTAACAAAGGCCAGGGGAAATCTTCAAAGTATATAGAAAACTCTAGCTCACATCCAAGGTCAAACTGTAAAATAAATACCTCCCAAAGTAAAGACAAATTCAGATCATCTAGTTCATCCTCTGCAAGAAGCACAACTGTCTTGTCATCATAAAAAATGCTCTAGATAGGTGTTCCTGAAAGGTTTATATAGAACTGCACATTTATCTAACCCTGTAACCTCTTTCAGCTTAGG